>NW_004797523.1:254042-255502 GCF_000002075.1 Aplysia californica
ATGTTTTTTCCATGAAGGCTTCATTTGATGTATTCTGACTACTGGGTCAGTGTAGTACTGTTTCAGAGACTTACCTAATTTAACATGCCCCTAGGATCCCAGTTTAATTTCTTTGTGTTTGTTTCTTTGGTTTTTTCCCTGTAAGCCATACATTTAGTTACCTCTATTGGTTTTCTTTTCCCTTGCGATTTCCTCTGGCTTCGGTTCTGGCCCCCCCCCGATTGTCACTTTGATATTGTTTGAAAAGATATTGTTTAGGTTTTTAAGTCTCTGACTGCCAGGGGTTGAAATCTCAATTGAACCCGGCTGACGGCATTTCAAGGGTGTTTAAGAAGATTCACTGTTCAAAGTAGATAGGCTATTTATATTTATTATCTCTTTTTATCATTTTCATTTTGAGATTTTTTGAAGTGTAAATAAATTTTAGATAGGTGTCGTGTACTTTTAGTGTAGTAGAGTTTTTATGGCGCTCACAAACAAGTGCATAAGGTCATATGAGCGCCAAGGGGTGGATGTCAATAGAGAAGTCTATACAGAGAATCGGGCGTACTGTGCTCAGCTCTCTAGCTTCAACAGCACAAAGTCTGCTTCGACTATTAAGGCGCCCCGGAAATAGCGGGTCTCAAGAGTGTAACAAACATACACAAGAAGTAGAAGAAAAAGAACAATAGTAGGATCAGGAAAGAAAAAGCAGCCCTCTGCACCAAAAAAAAAAAAAAAGAAATAATTATTTGTAAGGCACGTAAGACGAGACCTTTTACTCTTAATACACAGTTCATTTCAAAGTAAGGAAATACCGTTTGACTGATTGTGGGCCTGACCATGAGTCACCATGGATTCCCGCCCGTGATGATTCGGCAAGGTCTGGTTTTCCTTGCAAGGCCTGGGGATCTTAGGTAGAGACTACTCTGTAACTGTTAAAAGTTAATGCAGGGTCGAATCTGAGGTTGATATGTTACTGTGAATATTGTCCCGGTGACCAGATCTGCTCCTGGTGTGTGTGTGTGTGTGTGTGCGTGTGTGTGTGTGTGCGTGTGTGTGTGTGTGCGTGTGTGTGCGCGCGCGCGCTTGTGTGTTGCGGAGAAAAAAGAGGGGAGAGAGGGGAAGGGGAAAATTTCATAATGTAAGTTTGGTGTTGTACCTGCCTAGTCAGTGTGTCTCAGGAATACACTGAAGGAGTGAGAGGAAGAGACAGAAAAAGGTTTTCTTACTTTAATATCTTTAATAGCCATGACTAGGGAGAGGAGAGATGGGGGGTGGTGTTGTATTGTCTGAAGGGTTATTCTGTATATTCAGAAAGCATTTATGTGTATGGTGGAGAGAGACACAGAAAAGGAAAGAGAGAGAGAGTGTGCCAGAGAGAAATAGAGAAGTCCAGTCACCTCCCAGACATCCTGTGCCATATTCAATCAAACTGCTTTACCTTAGACTGATCCATGTGGTGTGTTTGTCTCCCCTTC
>NW_004797523.1:256017-270012 GCF_000002075.1 Aplysia californica
CAGTCTCTCCCATTCTCCTCCTCTTCTACTCTTATCTCCCCCACTTTTTCACTCCTACTCAAATCTCTCCGACTCTCCACCTCTCTCACTATATTGGTATCACTCCTACTCTCCACCTCTCCTCTCTAACCTTTTCACTCCCTCTCTGTCTCTCCCACTCTCCACCTCTCCTCTCTAACCTTTTCACTCCCTCTCTATCTCTCCCACTCTCCACCTCTCTCACTCTATCTTTCCCACTCTTATCTCTCTCAAGCTGCACGTAGACATACACACACACACACTCACACCTAGATACGGATGTTTCTCTGATTTTGTGTCTGCTTTTCGTTCCTCTGGTGTAGATTTACTTTTCGTACCGCTACTTTTTTTCCAGCAAAATTATGAAAATTATGAAAAAAGTAAAATAAACACTTGAACTTACTGTCATGTTTTGTTTTTACCATTGTGTTGTCTAGTTTTGTTTTGTTGTTACCATTTTGTTGTTGGTAGTTTTGTTTTAGAAAGTATGAGACTCCACACTGTATGGGAGTATACTTACGTTTTTTTGAAAGAGAGAGCAAGAAAGAAAGAGAGAGAGATAGAAAGACAGACAGGGGGAGAGAAAGAGAGGAATGACATGGTTCTCATGTGTCCACTGCATGGTAGGTGGCGTCACTGTTGAGGTATAATATTGTCACTAGCCATAAGTAAGTTTGTATTTTTGACCTGAGGTGCGTAACTGTACGACATGAACATTGATGTATTTTCTGCAGAGCATAATAATGATTGTTGTATCCTGTCAGTGTGTAGTCTGTGGCTGCCCTGTGTGTGCTGAGTGAGCTGCAGATGTAGGCTGCGGGATACTGCACTTTTGTGTTTGATTGATGTGTGTCTGTTTGTCTGTATCTCTGCAAATGAGGTGTCAACAATTTGATCAAAATGATAGTATAGAGTTAGTGTAGGTATGTCGTGTGACATGTTTAGCGTCAGTAATTTGTTACTGGTACCATAGTCTTCTCAGCTGCTAATCAGACCCGCTGTTTTGTTGTATTGCATTTAAATGTCATCACCTAATGGTGGTTTCCTTTTTGTTTATAGATTTTCATCGATTTATAGATACCAGAAATGTTCCAGTTTTTGTTCTTTAGGGGAAATCCACTTGAGAAGTCCATGTGGCATGGATGGTGAATGACTGGTCAGCTCACAGCTTTTGATTTCTGTACTGGCACTGAGTGCAGGGAAAGTGCGCCTCCTCTACTAGTTCTAGGTTCTCTCAATCTTATTAGTCATGAGTGACTTGCAAAACGAAGTACAATATAGTATAACTATAACTCAGATAGCTCCAATTCTCGTCGGGACTAGCCTCGGAAGTTCATCCATAATTCGAGGGATATCTTATTCTTAGTCTTAGCAAAGATAAAGAAGGAAAAAAAAGGGGGAACCCTAGCACAGTTTGGCGGATATGTGATTTTGAATCTTCAAAATGTGCAATCAGTTCCAACATTTTGTAAAACTTTGGCAGATGCGTGATTTCGAGTCTTCTGCTTTCGACCTATCTATGTTATACTTTATTTAAAATGTGTTGCAATTAATTTTCAGAACAAAGTTTTATGTCATTTGTTTCTTTTGAGACGAAGTTTACTGTTTTTGATTACGACCTTCTGAAAGAACTAAAGTTTTGCTATCCATCATTGATAACTTTGAGGACAATGTTGGCGGTCGTTGACGGCCTTCAGCTCAATGTCCAGTCACTGAAAGGATAGAATTGTTTTCCCTGGGTGTAGCTTGGCTCTTAGTGTGTGGTCATTGAGTGTGGCTGTCTCTTGAGCAGATATATGTGTATGGGTTCGGGGGGGGCGGCTGAGGCGATGGCGATAGGTCAACAGATGCTATGAAAGATAGAGGGGTCCTATTGTGTGTTTGTTTACTACTGGAGGTGGGGTTATGATTGTGTTTGTGTGTATTGTATGTAGCCATGAGAGAAAGAAAGTGGGGATTGGGGGAGGGGGGGGGGTGATCTGGGAGATGTACTGCTTGTGTGTCTTTTTGTATTTCTGCACACATACCCTCTTTACTCCTCCTCCTTTTTCTCCCCTCCACCCAACCTTTGCCTGTGTTCCCATTTTTGACTGACTGTTGTTTTCTGAAATGAACTGAAAGTGAGTTTTGGTTGGAATTACAAGCAGATCTATTCTCTTGTGAACATTACAAGGGATGTGTTTGTGCTTAAAGAGTGATAGAGAGTGGGAGAATGAGAGAGAGAGAGAGTGGGAGAATGAGAGAGAGAGAGAGACGGACTGAGAATGAGAATGACCGGGAGAGACAGAGAGAGGCAGTCATGTCAAATCTGAAAAGAAGTAGGAATATCTTTCCTGTTTTTTGTGTCTGAATGTTTCTAGTTTTCTGCTGTGTTTCCATCCCCCCACCCCACCCCCCTTTGCACAGACCTTGCCCCTCCTGTTGTTGGTGTAGTAGTAGCCTCCCCTGCCTGCTGCTGTGTGTGCGTGCATGTGTCGGCGTGTGTTTGTGTATGCTTGTGGTCTGCAGGTGAGGAGAATAAAACCGTGCCACTGCTACCTCCCCCGACTTGTTTTTCTCTCTCTGAGCCAGGAGCCAGCTGTGGGGGGCTGGCGGGTGCTCTGGTGTGGTTTGCGCCTTCTTTCCTATTTTCAGATAATAATAATAATAGATAGCTTTTGTATAGCGCAAATCTCCGCTCTACAGCAAGCTCTATGCGCTTCACAATCTATACTATTACCCCAACAGACCTGAGAGCATTCTGAAACAAACTCAACTTCCTGGGAAGCATACAGTGCAAGCAGCCATTTATCTGTCCCCATCGTTTTATGCAAGAAAAATTCAGAAGTTATGCAAATTGAGCCGAAAAATGTGAAATTAGAAATTATGCAATTCTGTTATTTTTAACAAAGAACGATAAAGGAAAATAATCACAAATTTTTTTATTATGCAAAAAATGATCAAATTTTGCTTAATTATGCGGGGTGCATAAAACCATGGGGACAGATTTATAGGCGCTAAAACACAACCATACTGACAAGATCTTTCGCTGTCTATGGCCGGGTACCCATTTCTACCTGGGTGAAGGGAGGAAAATTAGTGTAAAGTGGACACAATGTCGGGCCCGCGGCTCGAGCCCCCGACCCTGCAACCTCATGGCTGGAGGGTGCCCTGGTGTGGTTTGCTCCTCCTTTCCTTCTATCATCTTCCAGATCTGCCCCATTTCTTTGTTTGTTACTCTCTTGTAACACCTCTTATCTTTGGTATTTACATGACCTTATAGTGTTACAAGAGTTGTAAAACTTTCACTAAAAGTAAAAGTGCCATGAAACTATTAAAACACTTACTAAAATTTAAAAAGCAGGAGCAACCTGCCCATGCGCACCTTTAAGGGGATCCGCTACTCAGATCAGTCAAAATATTGAAAAAAATATCATTTTTACGGATTTTGGAGTATCTTATGGATATCTATTCAATAATCCATCTTTTGAAGCCTAAGTTCTTTATCAAACTTATAAATAGCTGGAAAATGCATTTGAGAGAGGAAGCAATGTAGGAAAATCTTCGCAAAAAATTATCTCTGCAGTTTTCTCAGAATTGTTTATCTGACAAGGTTGCAACACTATTTTGAGTAGATTCTAGGTCTCAGAAAGTTACCGTCAGAATTTATTCAAATTTGCACACAATCTTTTATACACATAATATGACCTTACAGAAGTATTATTGCTGTTTATGGTACTCATTTGGAGTTTTAGGCCTTTTTCATTTTAGAAAATCTTAAAATATTGGAGACCTGAATGTAGTGCATATGGGACTGTAAAGCTCACAAGTTAGTACAGAACCTTCAAATTTGGCTCTGTAAGAGTGTAAGGTCATTTCACCTACCAACTGTAATCACCTTGCCAAATATTGGGCTTCTATCTTGATGAGTGTTGATGATTGACATAAGATAAAATGTCACGACGCGGTGGAATCAGGCTCTCGTCAATTTTCAGGCATGTAGAGTTATTGGTATCGTCTTAAAGTTTGTTCATTTGTCTTGCTTTGGGTGAAAAAATATTCAGTTATCTGGAATAGAAGTCAAGATATTTTTGCGAATGAAGGAGGTGGGGGGGGGTCACCTATTTTCAGAGGTAAAATTAGTGAGAAAATGGTTGCCAAAGATGAGTTATTTCCTTCGTTTGAGAGTCCATGAAAACTGAAAATTTACATTTTTTGTGTGCCTTTAATCGTTTTTCCTCAAAATCCCACAGAAATGTGTTCTTTAATGCATGAAATGTGTTGTGCCAAAAAAACCGAACATTCTATAAAAATTCCCAATCCTGCGGGAAAATGCCAGCTTCTTCACCTTTGATTATTTTGACAAGCGCCTGATTTCACTACGCTGCCTCACAAATTGGTTTTAAAAATGCTGAATTAACCGATTATTTTTTATGGCTCAAGATTATTTTGGCTTAAATCTTGAATTTTTTGCTAGGTAACCTTGTATTATGTCACACCCTGTGATGCAGAAAAGCAAGCATTAGACCAAAAACTATAGCCTTTGGGTGTTGCCCATAGTTACACCACCTTAAAACTGGTCCAGTCACAAGTTTGAACTATTGCTCTCAAAAAAAAAAATCATTACCAGTGTCCACGATGCGGGGCCTAGGCCTAATGGAAAGACTCTCTACCATTGCTCATTGCATGCAGAAGATGTTATTTCCCGGGGGATTATAATCCCACTGTCCAAGACAACCAATTTTCTCCTCTGCAATAAGTGTCTGTCTTGGGCATCAACACAATAATTGTCATTTAGCTTTAGTTTTTCTTAATATTTTATGGCTCTTGCAACACAGATAGGTCATATAAGCATTGAAGATTAGAAATTAGCGTGTAATTAGAGAGTAACAAGCAACACAGAATATGAAGAGATGAGGGACAATAGATCACATCCTTACAATGACGGGCTTTAGCTCCATGATGCTTAGTTTTGAGAAAATGGGATTCAAAGATTCACACTCTTGTCATTTTTTAAAATACAGTAGATCTATGTGCAGTTTTTACAACTGCCAAAAAATTGTTGTTATGACAAAGAAAACAAACTCTGCAAACGTCTTAAGTCAATATAATATATTTTTAAGAATACAATTTTGATAATTTCCTTTATGCTGTTTTCTTGATAACAACATTGTTTTTAGAGCTGTCATGTAAAACTGTAAAAACTGCAGCTACTGTATTTTTTAAACTGACAGTAGTAATAGCTAAGATATATTTTCAGTTTAGAATAGGCCTTCCTTATTTATTAAGCCTCAAACTGAAAAAAAAACAAAACCCCAGGTCAGACTGTCTTGAGTGATTTGTACAGTGTGCACGGCATCTGTGTCAGTAATTTTTTACACATATAACTCAGTTCTCACAAAAAGTGGAGTTAAAACCCAGCCACTCTATGGGTGCGAGATGTTGGATAGGAAAGGAGCAAACCAGATCAGAGCACCTGACAACCACCCACAGTTATTTATTTAGTGCAAGGAAGTTAGTAAGACAGACAGAAACAACACAGGAAAATAAAATAAAAGGAAGACCTATTAGATAGTGGCATCCTTCAACCACCCGCATACAATAAGTCTGTATGGTACCTACAAAATGTAGGTCTCGCAGTACAGAACAGCGGGTGGTTAGAGGGCGTCACACGTAGGTCCTACTCCTAACCTTTCCCTCTGTTGTTTCTGTCTGTCTGTCATACCTTTCCCCAGCACTAAATGGCCATTATTGTATCCATATGCTTCTCTTTATTCAAACTCAAACAAACAGTACAGATCAGAACAGACTACTGAAGCAATTTAAAAACATTTATTCCCACTGTGCAAGGCAATAATAATATATATATATGATTCATATATATATATATAAAATCATCTGTTTCTCACATCTGCTGTAGAGTGACGGTCCAACTTTCCACTCATTGTAGTTAGCCAGGCCAGCAGAAACAATACAAAACTGTACGACTTGACTCACATGAAAACATACACTCATACTTGTACGTTGATCATACAGATAGAAATATGTTGGACATTCGAGTCCTCATCCACACAGTCTCGTTTGGTGATCGCCTACTCCCTCAGTCCTTGAGGACATTCGTTCAGTTGGCAAGTCCCCCAAAAAATAATTTGTCCCGGATATTCGGATTGGCAATTTTTAACAAATCGTCAGATAATTACTTGAATCAGAGTACTCATATAATTTGTATTCATAACCTTACTCATATAATTTGTATTAATTCAGAGTCAACATTTTTTTCATCCATATTATTGTGGAGACCACATAAGCTTAAATCATTAGGTATCTGTATGTGTATCCGGGCCAAGCAAACACCTGTTAGTGTTGGACGGATACGTCTTATTTCTGTCCTCTGTCTTTGCACCCTCCCTCTCTTATCCCTTCCCCCTCTCACCTCTCCCAAGCACCCACAGTCAGAGTTGTGAGAGGAGGAGGAGGATGCTGGAAAGAGAATGTGAGTCTGTTAAATTGACAGCAATTTTTAAAAGTGTGAGCTGGTTTGAAGTAAAATAATAAAATCATAAAACAAAAGTTGGAAAAAAAACATGATGATAAAATCATTTTTTTTAAAACTGGGAAAACCCTCCGAGTCTGAGTCCACTTGGAGATCTGGACTTCAGCACAGGCCTGGAATTCAGAACAGACCTCATGCACCAATAGAAATAAGAAAACAAAATATAAAAATTTAAAAAAGCACTCGGACACACATTACACATGTTTCAGGACTGAACTACAGTACATGTACTACAAAAGAACTTTACAGCCTATTATACACATTGCTTAACTTGAGCTTCTCAGTACTGTTGATCTACGCCTATTATAGCCTACATTACAAAGCTCAAACTCATAGGTACTGTTGATCTGTGGCCTATACACATTAAAGAGCACAAACTCCTAGTCCTAGTCCTGTTGATCTGCGTCTATACACATAGCAGAGTTTGAACTCCTTGGTGCAGAGCTGTTGATCTACAGCCTTTACTGAGCTATTCACATTACAGAGCTTGAACAGCTAGGTACTGTTGACAAATATATAGGCCTATAGCTCTTATTACTCTGATTCTTCCATACAGTTGATTATGGCATGGCCCTCTGACCTAACTTGAGCCACGATTACAGGAAACGAGACGAAACGAGACGAGGTGAAATGTTTTCACCCACAGGCCAACATTAACTGGTTACTCAGAAACCAAACTTAAAATATTTTTGAGTGAGGACATGAGAAGGCTTAAGTTGGAATTGAGGCACAGATCTTTTTACTCCAGATTGTGTCCGTGAACCTCTTTTGGCCACACTCCCCTCACTGATCGGAATAATCATAATTAATGATGAAAATAACAATAATTACTTGTAACAGTTGGAACGACAGCTATCATCACATCACCAAAAACCACACGAACGGTCAAAGTTCACACTTACACAGTACTTCGAGAGAGATTCATCAAAGTTCATGAAATCAAAAACAGTGGCCCTTTGACTTCTCCACAGTGGGAAAGAACACCAATCTTTCTCAACATTTAACCTTACAAAATAAACTTGGCTGATAAAATATAATAAAAAGCCCAGATTATAGAAGGCACTCGCACCCTCAACAGTCATATTCACATACTATTATGGTTTCATACACACTCATATATATATATACAAATACAACACATATCATTCGTAGACATAATCAACCACACATACATACAAACATACATAAAATTGACCCACTTCACAGCACAAATACAACACATATCATTCGTAGACATAATCAACCATACATACATACATACATAAAATTGACCCACTTCACAGCGAAGCGAATACAGAGAAAACAACAGGAGTTCAAAACTCTAGACAAATGCCTCTGTGTAATTCCTACAAGCATAACTTTTGAACACTTTCCACACCAAGCAATTTAACTTGACTGTACCCATGTCTGCCTTCAACTTCAACCCCCACTCCCCGACCTTAAACTTTAAGTAAGCCTCTTACTTTATGCTGTTGGAGTCAAAAACTTTCTCAAAAGGACTTTAGTTTAAAAACCATTAACCTTACCCTGCCAGCAAATATCCTGCAATATTTGTCAGCTGATGACAAGACAGATATTTTGGCATGCAACAGCAATGAGTCTAACCGTTATACCTCAGAATAAAAACACTAATAATAACTTCATCTATAGCACATACCCATACTCTACAGCATATGCTCTATGTGTGCTTTACAACTACAGCCGAGGACACATATAGCGAAATCAGCAGGACACACAATTCTTTTCTTAATTACAAATTTCTCTGAATTTCAGGCTGTATCAAGGGAGATCGATTAAGTTGGACAATTGGGTCAAAATGTTACATAAATGATGTCTCCTAGATGCGTAGGACATGTTGGTTTCATAGTTGTCTTGTGGACATACGTTTTTTTAATGTTCATTTTTAATCCACCTCTTCCATCATAAGTCAGTTTTCCTTCACTGAGAAGCCTTTCTTCTACTTATGCTCTGCCACGGTCCATCTTCTACTACGTAGACCTAACATTGCAGAACGCCGGCAAGCTCTTGTTGGGTAGTGTGTAATCTCTGTTGAAGAAGAAGCATGCTGACCCAAGTGGCTTCATGTACATGCCTTCACGCGACCCCAGACTTTCCACACGCAGATGAAGCGTGTAGGTCGTATCTGCCGCAGAACACTTCTGAGACATGCAGCAATACACACAGCCTTGTCCTTGGCTTACAGAGAGGTCATTGGCCTTCAGTTACACCCATGGCTACTTCAATAAACAAAATTTGAAGCTGTGTTTAAGAAAACAGATCCACCCTCGCCGACTCCAACTCTTTCACTATTCACTATGTGCACAAACTGTTTTTGCAGAGTGCGTATTTTGAATACAAAGTATATATATAAATATATATAAATCTGCCGTTATTCACTATGTGCCTGCTCACTGTATTATCATCATTGTTGGTGTATGAGCACCAGGGCTAGGTATTGGGTGGAAAGTGTTAAAAAAATTATCATTTGACTTTTTAGGTCCCAAAGTCAACACATTCTACCTTTGACCAGCAACGTGATGGAAGCTGGGTAAAATGAAGACAAATTTTTCAACGAAAGGAACTGTGAACGAAAGCTTGATGGGAGAGGCATGGTCTCAGAAACAACACTAGACATCCTGATGCAAAAGACCTCGCATTTTTGGCTCACTAGATTGTCCTTCCCAGCGGGGTAAGTGTCAGGAGTGAACGCACAGTACAGGACAAAATGACAGATCTGTGAACACGACATGAGGTCAGATCTGCACCAGATGATGAAGATTGAAAAGGAGAGGAAAGAGGAACATATCATCGACTCAGAGAGAAAAGAGACCAGGTACGTACATTTCAGCAAAAATTGAGGTATCCTCATACATTCTTTCACAAATAAAAACATCAAACCAATCAGCACAAAATAATTTTTTTCACTGTCACAATTCCCAAAAAGTTAATGTCTGAGACTAAGAAAAGTTTCCTGTTTTTTCTTCACCATCAAAAAATTAAAATACATTTTTCCTTCTTCTTCCCTATTATCTCCAAATGGACATCCCAGTCTCTAGTGTGAAGGCTGCTGTTCCACGCAGACCACGACAGAGTTTTTGGTCTCTCTACCTAGGATAGGGCCAAAATTTCCTTCAAAGTTGTAGCAGATGGATCAATTTTTCTCCAAACAAGCAGTTCTCTCTCCCTCTCTCTCCTCTTTCACTCTCTCTCTCTCTCTCTCAGGCAGTGATATTTCCTGTCCTCTGACAGGGTGAACCATCATTTGGGCCACCTTGACATGCTGTTTTCTCCATCAGTGGTCGTGGTGGCAGGCAGAGACTCGGCGGACAGAGAGAACGACTCGCCTCACACAACGACTCGCCTCACAAAACGACTCGCCTCACACGACGTCGGCCACCACTAAGTACAGGAATGTGTGCTTCAAGGTACAAAGGTACAATTGATGCTGGCTAAAACTGGGCAAAGATGAAAATGGCAATGTTTGTGTGTGTGTGTGTGTGTGTGTGAGTGTGTGTGTGTGTATGTGTGTGTGTGTGTGTGAGTGCGTGTGAGTGTGAGTGTGAGTGTGTGTGTATGTGTGTGTGTGTGTATGTGTAGATCTATGTATGTATGTATGTATGTGAAATTGCATGGGCAAACGCCTTTACTTTATTTATTTAAAGAGGGGGCACAGAGGGGTGGGGTAAGAGTAGGTTGTTAGGGATTGGTTGGAGGGGGGGGGGGGTGTTGTTGAAAACTAAGCAAATAATGTGACCTGTTGAGCATGTGCATGTGTGTATATATGTGTGTGTGCATGTATGCTTAATGGTGTATGTCATGGTGGAGGGGGGGGGGGAGGGGGAGGGGGAGTTGTTATAAAAAAACTTTCAATAATGGAAAACATTTCCGACTGTCTTAGACTTCGGCAACAGAGAACTCGTCGTACTCGTGAGGTTTCTTCACCCAGTGGCCCAGGTTCCCCTCCTGGAAGGCTGTGAACAGCGCCTGTTTGGTTAGCTGGTAGTCGATGACGGCCGCCTTGGCCTCCGAGTACAGTCTGAGGAAGAGAAAACCACAGAAAGGTTACGCTTTGTTTGTTTTAGTAGAGGTTCTATGGCACTCGCAACAGCATAAGGTCATATGAGCGACAAGGAGGTCTGTTGTAAGGTCCTTGGTTTTTGTTTATGTTTTAGTAGAAGTTTTCCTTGTTGTCCTAAACGCCAGATGGCGTAATGGGTAGTAAGTAAGTAGGTAAGAGGTTTTCCTGCGCTCGCAACGGTATAAGGTCATATGAGCACCAAAGGGTGGAAGTCAACAGAGAAGTCCTTACACGGAATCAGGCTGACTCTGCTCACCTCTATAGTTTCAGCAGCACAAAGTCTGCTGCTTCATCTATCACGGCACCCTGGAAATAGCAGGTCACAAGATTGTGACAAACATACAAAAGAAGTAGATCTAGAGGAATAATGACGATAGTAAGGATTAGGAAAGAAAAAGCAGCAGTTCCCGGTTGCAGTTCAGGCACAGTTATGGCATGACATTGATGAATATGCCCATTTACAATTCTATTGTGCATAAGAACATTTTAATGTCCCCTCTTTGGGAATGGCCTAAAGACACTTCAGTCGGTAGCACCACTCCGGGAGGTAAAGTTATGCACTCTCCTCAGGGTTTTTTAGTTTTTGTAAGCGTTTAACAGCACTTGCAACACAATAAGCTCATATAAGTGCCGAAGATTACAGCTGTTACAAGAGAAGGAGCAAATCACACCAGAGCACCTACCAATCACCCACATGCACTCTTTTTTTTTTTTCAATAGAAGAGGGTTTTACGGCGCTCGCAACTGCATAAGGTCATATGAGCGCCAAGGAGTGGATGTCAACAGAGAAGTCTTTATAGGGAATCAGACTTATTCTGCTCACCTCTCTAGCTTCAACAACACAAGGTCTGCTTCGACTATCAAGGCACCCCGGAAATAGCGGGTCACAAGAGCGTGACAAACATACAAAAGAAGTAGATTTAGAGGAATAATGATGATAGTAAGGATAAGGAAAGAAAAAGATGCAGTTCCCTGTTGCAGTTCAGGCACAGTTATGAGCATGACATTGATGAATCAGCCCATTTACAATTCAACTGTGCATAAGAACATGTTAATATCCCCCCCTTTGGGAATGGCCTAAAGACACTTCAGTCAGTAGCATCACTCCAGGGGGAGGAGGGGGGGGGGGTATGGTTATGCACTCTCCTCAGGATTTTTTAGTTTTTGTAAGAGTTTTATGGCACTTGCAACACAATAAGCACATATATGTGCCGAAGATTAAAGCTGTTACAAGAGAAGGAGCAAACCACACCAGAGCACCCACCAACCATCCACATGCACTCTCAGACCAACACTCCATACCATACAGACATACAGAATGTGGACATGTTCCAAAGTCACAGTGCAGCCTCTCTATAATTACATCTTCGGGACCAGAAAAAAATGTCGTTACAGAGAGCTGACGTTATAGAGAGTTGACGTTACAGAGAGTTGACGTTATAGAGAGTTGACGTTACAGAGAGTTGACGTTACAGAGAGTTGACGTTACAGAGAGTTGACGTTACAGAGAGTTGACGTTACAGAGAGTTGACGTTATAGAGAGGCAACCAAAAATGACTAAATATATATATCAGGAAAAAATCGGGACTAGGGCACCATGTTGCTATACAGGTAATGTCGTTGTATCGAAGGTCATTATAGAGAGGCTGCACTGTATATTCTGAGAAGATTTTTAGTTTATATTTTACTCTTAGTAAGTTTTACCACACTTGCAACACTGATAGGTCATATAAGTGCTGAAGATTAAAGGTGTTATACGGGAGCAACATACCGAGAAAAAGGAGGAGGAGGAGATAGGATTATAGTCCCAGAGGTCTGATATGAAAGAAGGAGCAAACCATATCAGAGTGCACGCTAACCACCAACTTTCTGGGAAACGATAGAGGCTATTTAGGAATAGGATGAATTTCTCAGAGTGCCGTAAAACAAGTACTAAAACTAAAGACATAATTAAGATGAAGAATATGTTGGCACCCTAAAAATAAGATTAGATCTAGTAAAGCGGCACATTTTCCTTATTTATTGTCTTCAATATAACTGAAACAAGATCAATGACATTTTACAAGGATACACAGAGTAAGGTTGGGGCCTTTAAAATGTGGATGTACAACAAGTCCGCAAAGATCAGTTGCAAAAACAGCAAATCAAACAAAGTACTCATTGTAATGTACTTGGAGTCCAGAAAGAACTCGTGAAAACAGCCCCCCCAAAATTAAACTGCATGTTTTGTGCAGATAATTGAGACACACACAGTGGATTACTCTGTCCCCGTGGTTTTATGCGCCCCGCATAATTTAGCAAAATTTGATCATTTTTTGCATAATTTCTGATTATTTATTTTCCTTCATCATTCTTTGTTAAAATTAACGGAATCCCATAATTTCACATTTTTGGGCTCAGTTTGCATAATTTCAAAATTTTTTGGTATAAAACAGCGAGGACAGATTACTGGAAACAGTGCTGAAGGAGCAAACCTCACCAGAGCACTCACCAACCACCCATGTAATGTAAGCATCTTTAACAAGCTAAACTGTTAAAAAGATACCAAATTTAAGATGAGGCTACTACTCGAGGGTAATGGACCGTTTAGCGTCTTCAATATGACCTGAACGGCATTAAAAGGGAAGCAAAAGCCAAATACGACAATTCTAGAGAGGGGTGTGCGACTGACTGACCTGGGTGGTCCCAGAACGCCCTGTGAGGTGAGGGCGGGAAGTTTGCCGTAGAGTGCCAGGAACTCCCCGAACATTGCCTGCTTGCTCAGTTTGGACACGCCCTCTTTCTCCGTCTTGCCAGTGGTCGGGTTGATCACTTCAATGCCTTCGTCACCCACGCACCTGCACACAGACACATGTACGTGAGCCAGTGCATACACACACACACACACACACACACACACAGACACACACACACATCTGCACACAGACACATGAATATGTATGTGAACCAATGCACACACACACAGACACACACACACACACCATTAAAACACACACACAAACACAACTCACACACACATATACATACACACACACAAACACACACACACATACACATCATTTACACACACACACACACACACACATTATGATGTGCACAGATACACACATACATGTAGTCACATAGTATGCAATGCACTCACACACATATTAGACACACGCATACACACACACACACACTCACACCATTAAAACACACAAACACACATATTACAACACACACACACCATTAACACACATACACACACCCCTCCCCCTCTCACACACACACACTCACACAATAAAAACATACACACACACACATACACAACCCCATAACCCCCCTCCCCCACCACCACACACACACATAACAACACACACAACACCCC
>NW_004797523.1:270112-287165 GCF_000002075.1 Aplysia californica
AGAGAGAGAGAGAGAGAGAGAGAGAGAGAGAGAGAGAGAGAGAGAGAGAGATATGCTGGTATAATGCTACATGTATATTACATGTTTATATTGCGTTGCTGAAAATGGTGAATCATTGAGTACTGTTTATAATTTCATCCACTTGCCGTGGAGGATGAACAGCGGAGTTGGTGTAGCATGACACGATGTATCTCATTTCACGTTCATGTACGCACATTTTTGCTCTGTGTTGACATCTGGAACAATTTGAAGGAATTTGCACGAAAGTGGCAGCTGGATAAACGTTTCTGCTTCATCTTAAAAAAACCAAAACCAAAACAAAATTAAACTGCATTCTGGAGTGATAATTTAAGCTAACTTTACTCTCCAGTTTTTAAAAATAAGTTTCAGTAAGATTTTTACGGCACTTACAACCCAATAAGGTTATATAACTGCCGAAAATTAGAGGTGTTACAAGAGAGTAACAAACACAAAAACGAAGGAGAGATCAGGAGGAGATACCAGGACAATAGATGTTTGATAGAAAAGAAAGAACAAACCACACCATAACACCCTCCAACCACCCACAGTTTTTGTTTTTTGTTTTGTGCAAATGACATTAGTATTAGCAGACATTAGATACTGATTTGCCAAATTATGCTCTTACAAGCAAAACCCCCGAATTAATGCTTGTACAATAGCTAATTTACATATGTGGAGTCCGCTTAAACTGAACCTTGTGGGACAACAGCACAGGATTTTCTTGTTTAGCAGGGGTTTTCGGCTTAGCTTAGAGAGGTGGCTCTTTATTTTCCTTCGGTTTACTGCTGTGTTCGGGTTTAAAGTGTTTGGTTTAAGCACACTCCACAGCATTAAGCTAAAGTTAAAGTAGAGACATCTCAGTGTATTGTCCACGTTCATTATACCCTATTTGAATTTCCTGTTTAAGACTTAAGACATATTTTGTTGAGCCCACAACTAACTAAACTTGACTCTTGTGAGTGGAGGGTTACTCCGCTTCTCCCTTGGCATAAAATACCATCCAATTTTTTTTGGGCAAATGCTGCAAAAAAAATAAATTTCCCTGTCTCTCAGATTGATTGCTATGCATGCAGCAATAAAACCAAGGAAGCAATCAAAATCCATAGGTCGAGAAATAGAAATACAAACTCAAAACTACAACACCGTTACCTATCAGCTCACACCCCTTCTATCTCATCCAAATATCCCTTTGGACACAAAGAGACAGCCTTTCATTTCAATATTTATACCAACGTTATGCTACCAATGCCAGATCTGACCAGAGAAAGCAAAGTTACTGCAAGAGAAATGAAATGTCTCTGCATTCTAACCATCATAATTCATAAGAAAAGAGAGGCAGAGAAATGACTACGTAAGACCATCTGCTACACGACAACACAGCCACTTCATCTGTTTTCAGATCCATTTCCTGATCTTTTCTCGAATGATACCTGTAGGTTATGTATAAAAAGCCCAAAGAATTAAATGGTTCTGCCTCCTGTTACGAATGTCACCTAGTCAGCCAGCCTCAAGAGCCCATAACAGCATGTACTCAGGCTACAAAGAAAGAGGTAGGCCATGCAGAAGACAGATTGAGAGCGTCACAAAAACTCCGAGAAGCTACAACATCCCAATTGGAAGAGCTGCAGAGTTGGTCTACTACAACTACCATAGAAAACTGAATCTCCTTTTGTTTTGTTTTGTTTTGTTTTACTGCGCTCACAATTACATAAAGTCATATAAAGAGTGCCAAGGGGTGAATGTCAACAGAGAAGTCCAAACGGGTAATCAAGCTTACTCTGCTCACCTCTCTAGCCTCAACAGCACAAAATCTACTTTTGCTTTGACTATCAAGGCACCCCGGAAATAGCAGTTCACAAGAGAGTGACCAACATACAAAAGAAGTAGATCTAGAGAAAAAATGATGATAATAAGGATGAGGAAAGAAAAAGCAACTGTTCCCCTTTAGGCAGTTATGAGCATGACATTGATGAATCAGACCATTTACAATTCTACTGTGCATAAGAACATGTTATTATCCCCCTTTTGGGAAACTGAATCTCCCCTTGATGCTTCTGCAACAGAGGATGAAAATTGGTAATGGAATGGATCAAACACAAGCTAAGCTATCCCCCGAAGGCTCTTAGAAAAATGTTCATTTAAGGAAATAGAGGCACATAGACAAAATAATGGTCATTTAGATTAGAGCAGGTAAAAGTAAGATAGACGGACAGAAGCCAAAAGAGGGAGAGACAAGAAGTAGGACTCACCAGCGGAACCCTCCAACGACTCACACAGAAAGGGTCACTTGGTTATAAAATATGGATCACATGACGGTACAGCAGCTCCACATATAATATACAAAAAAGATGAAATCTGTTTGGAGTTTGGTACATGTTTCAATATTTTATTTACTAAACCATTTCAGCATTAAAAGCAATGAACATCAAGACACTGACCAGGTAACATTGGAGGGGGAGGGCGTAGGAGAGGGAGAGAGAGGGAGAGGGAGAGGGAGAGAGAGAGAGAGAGAGAGAGAGAGAGAGCGAGAGAGAAAGAGGGAGAGAGAGAGAGAGAGAGAGAGAGAGAGAGAGAGAGAGAGAGAGAGAGAGGGAGAGAGAGAGAGAGAGAGGAGAGAGAGAGAGAGGAGAGAGAAAGAGAGAGAGAGGGAGAGAGAGAGAGAGAGGAAAGAGAGAGAGAGGAAAGAGAGAGAGAGAGAGAGAGAGAGGAAAGAGAGAGAGGGAGAGAGGGAGAGAGGGAGAGCGACAACAGGAAGGGGTGAAGTAAGACAGGCACAAAATGACAGCATCATGTTAACTTATGACGAACAAATTAATCAGTGACTTCGTATGATGACGTAAAACATGAGCATAATTGTGTAAGTGTTTTCAGGTAATCCTGAGGCTGCCATCAGAACTGTACAAAATCTTTCACAGCAGATTCAAAACGATATAACGCACACAGACAAGTTCCCCCTCTGCATATATATGGTCACTTCTAAGGACAAGCAGACCAACCCACACGTGTTTCCAGAAATCTTGACCAACACCAAAAGTGGGCATTGCCCTACCTATAGACTATAGGAGAAGTTTGGTTTCATTGGTGAGTATATTTGTTGGGTGACCTTATTTAGGCCACATATGGCCTAAATAAGCTAAACCCCCCTCCCTTACCTTATTTAGGCCACACCTTTATACAAAGTCACAGAAATATTCCTTTTGTGCTTATTGGGGTACAGTGCAGGGTGATTTTACCTGCAAGGATAATTGGACAAAATGGGCAATCTCTTTATTGCTAATGATCATATTTAGACAAATCCTATATCATTCTCTTTTTTTTCTTAACTGCTCATGGTTATTAAAGAGTAAGCCAACTAGGTAGTAGTTTATTGTTTTTAGCGCTTTTCTCAACGTAAAACGGATTCTGTAAAAAAAAAAAACCCCACACAACAATGACCTTATCTTTCTTTTTCAAAGTATTGTGCATATATTTGTGTGAAACTATATATTCTATGCTTTCATGTACATGAAAAAAGCTAATAAAGGCAAGCAAAATGTTCTTCAGAGACATAGATCTAGTAGTAGGCCCACTGGAATTTTTTATAAACCGGGAAAGATGACCAGAAAATAATAAAATTATTTTATGATCTTCACTTGCACTTGCAATTTTTTTGACAAATTATAGTCTACCTCATTGTCTTTTTTCCCCTCATTTTTCTTCACTATTCATGACAACTGGCATGTATTGTTTTCAGTTATTATCAAGAAAGTGGATAGGCGGACTACGGGGTCTATCTAGCCAAAAGGATAGGTGGACCCCGGGGTCTACCTAACAAAATGCTAGGTTTTAGGATGTGAACCCCGGAGTCAGCATAGTGAAAAAAGTAGTAGATCTAGGTTTAACTAAGGATCGGTGGACCCGGGGTCAACGTAGTGAAATAAGTAGATCTCAGTTTATTTTATAGTAGGACTGGCGGAGCCCGTGGTCAGCGTAGTGAAATTATAAGTAGATATAGGTTTAATTAAGGATTGGTGGACCCCGGGGTCAACGTAGTGAAATCAGTAGATCTAAGTTTAATTAAGGATTGGTGGACCCTGGGGTCAATGTAGTGAAATAAGTACATGTAGATCTAGGTTTAATTTTAAGGATTGGTGGACCCTGGAGTCAACGTAGTGAAATAGGTAGGTTTAAGGTGGACCCCAGGGTCTACCTAACGAAATACTAGTTAGGTTTTTAGAATAGGTAGAATCTGCGGTCACCGTAGTAAAATAAGTAGGTTTAATCAAGGTGTCCCTGGGCTTAATTAAACCTTCTTATTCCTCTACGGCTATGGTGACTCCGGGGTCCACCAATCCTTTTAAAATGAACCCTACTTATTTCACTACGCTGACCCCGGGGTCCGCCTGTCCTAAAACCTAGTATTTCGCTAGGTAGACTCCGGGGCCCGGGGTCCACCTTAAACCTGCTTATTTATCACTACGTTGACCCCCGGGGTCCACCAATCCTTACTTAAACCAAACCTTATTTCATTACGGTGACTCCTGGGTTCACATCCTAAAACCTAGTATTTCGCTCTGCAGACCCCGGATCCTCTACAGGACTAAGCTATTATTAATTTGCAATTTTCACTGATTAGCATATTTTTTAAAAATATTGAATCAGAGACTAGCTGTCTAAAAAGTCCACTGCTAATGCTATTCTTTTCAAAGAAAACGGCACAATTTGATTTTATGACATGTTGAAAAAAAGAGTTTTAAAAGTATCCCAAAAATAACATAAAATGATTATATAGATCTCTCTCTCGCTCTCTCTCTCTCTCTCTCTCTCTCTATATATATATATATATGTGTGTGTGTGTGTGTGTGTGTGTGTGTGTGTGTATTTTATTATGTATACTAAAAGGCTGAGCAGAGGCTTACAATGTAAATTCTGTGCTCTACAAGTAGAGAAAATCTTAAGTTTGCGCAAAAGAGATTTTAGAAAAAAAAGTTGGATCTAATTATTCTAATAAAAGTAAAAGTGATTGTTATGCTGAGATTTGTTATTATTGACTCTGGAAATGCAGTTACTTGCTGAATCTAAAAGTAACTAGAACTGTGCAATTCGTTTTATTTCAATTCCAAAGCCCAAAGGCATAGCAATAATAAGTTAGATCTAGATCTAGCAGTTGTAGGCTCTCTGGCTGCTTCTAGCATAGGCCTGCTACTACTGATTCTAGACAGGGAATCTAGATCTTGCTATTGCCTGCACTATTAAAGTCAAATATATGGTAAAATAAAAACAAAACTGAATTTTTTAAAAATCAGAACATCCCAACTGCCATAGCCGCACATATTAATAGTTGGATAATGCGATACCGAAGCAACACGTTATATAAACCACAGTGTGCAGGGGAGAGCGAGGTGCCCGGTCGATTCGGTGGTTCGGCTTTCGTAGATCTATGCATTTTTTTACGGAAAGCCCTATTACTAGATCTATTAGTGTTGTGAAAACTTATACCTCTACAACTCAGGCGTCAAAAGATGCTGGAAAATAATAATACGTCCTGAAGTTTCATAATTTATTTTTATACAGAATAACACAGTACAAAGCCAGTGGTTTTTATTTCATCGAGTTATAAAAATAGCCTTCGTATTTAACAATTGCCTTTTTTTCACAAGCAAATTTTAATAGTTCTAGTTCTACCAAATCGATTTTCACGCGAATTCAACCATTTTGATGATCTTTCTTTTCTTTTTAAAAAGATGTAGATCTAGGCCTGTCGGATGTGGCAGTGCGAATAACACTGAGTTGTTTAGATCTAGATCTAGACCCATCAAAACACGAGGCTTCGTGGCCGATCACAAAAGTCTACGGGGCTTATCGAGGCCGATTCGCCCAGCCACGAGCACGTTCACTAAACTGCCTACTAGATAGAATATACTACCAAATATTCTCTACACGATCTTTTGCTACTACTACTACTAGGCCTACTAGCCTACATATGTACTACTACGAGACAGTACGAGAGAGTGTCACTCAGGCTAAGATAGTGTAACTTTGACTCAGCCACGTAGTGTACACACTTTTTATACCCCAAATTTAACCCGGAAGTCCATTCGGAGGATTTGACCTTTTCACTTAACCAAAGAGTGCCAAAATGGTAGCCTAGCTTTTGCCCCCCCATGAAGGAAAAATCTGGCCCTCATTCAAACCATTGGGATTGAGCAAAATTTTGCGTATTGTGCTTTGTTCTTACAATATTCAGTATGATTATGATTTATAAGTTGTACACTGAGACAAAACCGTACTAAATGAGAAAGGTGCTCCATTATGAAAGTGGAACGAACTCAGTTGCCCGAAAAGGGTAGTTTGAGCATGTGTGGCCTAAATAAGATAAACCCCCCTCCCTTACCTTATTTAGGCCACAGTCCACTGTGGCCCAAATAAGCTAAACCCCCCTCCCTTACCTTATTTGGGCCATATGTGGCCTAAATAAGCACTCCCATATTTGTTCGGTAATAGAGAAAACTCTTGTCTTGTAAAGAAACTGAACAAGGGGCAAAAACTTTACCTTCGATTTTCTCAAAACAGCATTTTTTGGATAGCCCCCTTGTGCTTAAAAGCGACCATATATATAAAAACATGGGTACACAATGCTCTGGCTTTCTCAGGCAAGATGGTCTTCATTCTCCAAACTCACTATAGCAGACAAAATAGACAAAAGGAGCTACAAACTACAATGGGAGCTGGGAGAGAGTTTAAAAAACTTAGGATTAACCTGAGCTGGATGCTTTCAGGCGATTGTGTTGTAAAGAAAACACTTTACAGTTCATCTGCAAAAATTCATTTGAGTTATTAAAATTCAGTTAAAACGGTTAAGAATCCTTAATGGAAACCAGAAACCTGTACATGTTATATTAGTCATATTAATGAATATTTATGGCCAGGAGATTTACGGTCATTCTGGGTGAGAGCTGAACCAATGGGGGAAAGAAAAAAAAAAAGAATGACTGAATCCATCAAAAAGAGCAATGAGAGATTTGCATACACCCACTGCAGTCAAGACTTTTAAAACTTGTAAAATTACTCATTCACACCGACTTAGCAGCAGATACAATAACACATTTTCTAGAAGTAGCATTTTCTTTCATTTCGCTTCCAAACAAAATTAGCGACACACTCCATTCCTCTGTTTACACGATTAACTTGCATGACAAAGGGAAACAACTTAAATTATTCCAATAAAATAATCCAGTGCACAACAACTAGTTCATCCTACCCTTTTCTGAGACCAGTAAAACAAAAAGAACGAACCCCCCCTTCTAAAAGAATAAAATACGTGATCAAATTTGGCAAGGACGACTCTCACACATACACGCAAGTTGCCCACCAATAGTTTTTCATACGGAGGCAATTTGCAGCACGTGTAGCATGTTCCACACACTTGGTCATCGATGAGGTTTCTGGATTCAAGCATTCTGTTCACAATGAGCAAATCTTAAAATTCTCACAACACACTTTCATTGACAGGATGTTGGAACAATTGCATTTATTACATTATTCATTGTTACTGGATAAAAAATACACCTGTTCACAAACAGTACAAAATCATGTACAGTTCAGCAAATCAGTAATCTCACATTTGAAAAAACAAACAAAACACAAACAAACAAAAAACCCAACACAATTTCAGAGGGAAGAAAAACATTCCAATCAAATGTGCCAAAACGCTATGAAAAAAAAAAGCCTGAGCTTTTCGGACCTCAAAAAAACGCATGTGCAATGACTCCAAATTTACAGAACATTCTTTTCTAATACATCTTGCACCAAGATTTCAGTACAGCACAAATCGGGAAAATTTGTTAGAAATCCGGATTTCCAGATTTATCCTGAAATTCGGCACCTCTGCTTTTACTCCTACAAATGACCAAATGTGAGGCGTGCTGACAAAATGAGTTGCTTCTCGCGATCCACAAATGGAGACATTGGCCAAAAATCGACACTGAGGTCAAATTTGTAGATTTTCTATTGATGCAATATTCTTAAAGTATAACATGCCTATCATAATTTCCTACTTATAGATTGTAAAAACTTCTCCTATAAGCGTGACGTATCTATTTCCATAGGGCTTGAATCATATGAGTACTCATTTTGTCAGCGCGCTTCACAATTGATAAAACAAACCTAACAACATACACCTGATGGCAACATCTCTGGATGCATTCCTAGAGAGAGAAGAGACGACGCAGCAGGGGAATGGAAGATATGAACACTACAGAACACAGCCACTTCATCCATTTTGCAGATTTATCTATTTCTTGATCTTGTCTCGAATGATGCTAATCAGATTCCTCATCTTCTCAAACGTGCCGGTGGAATCCGGAAGGTTCTCAAAGTTTATATGGTCCTCGATTCCAACTCCAAATTTGGTTGCATCAGGGAGACTGCTCTTCTCTCGTACCTTTAAAAAGAAGTTTTGTTTTAGTAAGAGTTTTACCTCACTTGCAAATCAAAAAGTACCGGAGATTAGAGATTAGAGATGTTACAAAAGTGTAACAAACACAAAAAAGGAGGAGACATAACGATGATAGATGCCTGAAAGGAAAGAAGGAGCAAACCCAACCAGAGCACCTGCCAGCTACCTACAACAAGACAAGAACTTTTATCTTTATTTTGTATTAATGAATGTATTTTTTTTACCCCTATCAACATAATTTCAGGGCCACCCAGGCTAAGACAGGCACAAAGTCCCACCAGAAGACCAAAATACTCAATAAAAGTTCTTTCTTCATGGGAATCAAATTCAAATCTGCCTGTGACAGCAAAATGCCTACCTGAACTATTTGATTCACCACAGACACAGGTAAGAATGATTTCATTGGCACAAGAAATTTTAATCAAACATAAATAGCAGGCCCACAACACGGTAGATTAATTATGAAGTATACACACAAACACACATATATAATTATATATATATATCATTTATAATGTACATGTGCTCAATATGATGTTTCAGCTATGGGAGCAGAGAAATAGCAGTCGGGCCATCAGAAGAAATCTTGCAAATATTTTTAGTTCTGAAATCGATGTATTTTTCAGAATGCAAAACGTGATGCGCCAAATTCGTACTTTTTCTGTCATTAAGTTCAACAATGAAATAATTGCTGTGAAACTCGTCCTTTACTTTTACTACCATAACTACATTATTAGCGGTGCTAAATCAGGAATAATGATATCTGTAGCTGGTTTTTTTTTTTTTGTGAGCCTTCTGAATTTTCATTTTTGAGCATAGTCATTTTGAAAGCCAACTTCGATTCCCTGAGACTTCGTTTCGATTGGACATTTTGGAGCCCTGGAATGAGCATAATATCGTTCAACGTTTACCCTCTGCCCTGACTGATTCCTAGGCTGTGATTGTACGTTATTTTGCAGAAAAAGGAAATCCTGCGACGGCTCGTGCTCTGTCATCATTTGTTATAACGATGGATGAGACAAATCCATTTATGTTTTCTTATGTCGTCATCAAATCTTAACATGTTATGTTTGAAAATTTAATACAAGCAATAATTAACATCGCACTGCGTTCCAATGGTCAAGTAGTGGTAGATCTAGATGTAACCACGCGTGCTTGGCTAGATGCCAACGAGAGGGGAAAATTTGATGTAAATTAATGATGTGTTCCAAATTAACGACAAACATTTATCCACTGTGCGCCATGTTCAAAAGATATTTGGTATTTTGATAAGTCATAGTAAAATGTGAATTAAGTGGCATTTTTTTCACAATTAGCATGCTTTGTTAGTCAAACTGAATCTCCTGAATCTCTGTTTGCCAAAATTTCCAAAAAATGAATTAAAATATGAAACTGAAAAGTTTTTAATTTCTTTCGGATATAACTATGATGACACAAATGTGAACACAAAGAGATTCAGAATTTTTTTTCCCTGTGATTTTATATGCTCTTCATGCTTATGTTTGAAAATTAAAGCAATGAGAAAACTATTAAATTAACTTTATGTTCCAAAAATTATTTTTCTGGGTATTTTTCATTCTGTGTCATCACGGTTATGTTAGAAAGATATTTGATATTTTGCAGAGATTCAGAGTAAAATGTGAATAAAGTGGCATTTTTTCATCATTAACATGCATTGTGAGTCAAACTGAATCTTCTGAATCGTTGCCTGCCCAAATACTTTATAATTTCTTTCGGATATAACTATGATGACACAAATGCAAACACAAAAGCATTCAGAATTTCTTGTTCTGTGATCCTAACCATTTTATAAACCTTTCATGCTTATGTTTGAATATTAAAGCAATAAGACAACTGAATAATTTTGTATGTACAAATTCTAAAAAAATGTGTCACCATAGTTATGTCTGAAAGAATTTGACTTGACGTAACGTAACGCCAGTAACACCGCTTAGCATGCCGTCTGTAGGTCTGTAAATACATGTTTTTGTAGGAGGAGATATAGATTAGATGAATAGAAAAATTCAAGTAAGAACGAAATATTAAGAAGTTTATCATCAACCCTCTGTGCTACATTGGGAGGTACCCACCTTTTGGAGAGAGGGAGAGGGAGAGAGAGGGAGAGAGAGAGAGAGAGAGGGAGAGGGAGAGGGAGAGAGAGAGAGAGAGAAAGAGAGAGAGAGAGAGAGAGAGAGAGAGAGAGAGAGAGAGAGAGAGAGAGAGTGTGTTGAAATGTGCAAGTTCAGAAAGAATATTTTTTGTCATTCTTTACAAAACTGCCCCAACACTTCAAAACCAGGACAAAAAAACAATTGTAAATAAAACTTTTTAAATAATGCGAAATAATGAGATCTGTGGCAATGAAAAAAAAAATTTTTTTGTAAGAGTTTTATGGCACTAGCAACACAATAAGGTCAAACAAGTGCCAATTGGTAAAGGTGTTACAACAGAGTAACAAATACAAAAAAGAAGGAAGGGAGATAAGCAGGATAGGTGTTTGATAGGAAAGAAGGAGCAAACCGCAATAGAGCACCTGCCAAGGATGTGTGGTTCAGCATATTTTGCAGTCATTTTTCTATACTGATCAAATGTACTAAGCCACAGCACACTGTGGTCTATTACATGCAGTCAGCGTGGTTTGGTTACACCATTGGCTGTGCACATGGCTTGTAAAATTCAGTAGTTAGCAGGTCTGGGAAGAGCGAAGTAGATTAAGGCTTTTTTTGAGAACGTATTTAGCGGCGTTCGCAACTGCATAAAATCATATGAGTGCGCAGGACACATTAACACTTTGGGGTCACTTGCCGCAATAATGCGACGGTGAAAATTATCCGTTCCCGTCACTGACGCGGTTCTGTGCCAGGCCCAAGAAGTTTGTTGCAGCCACTCTCATGGCTGGGTGACCAGATGGGGCATTTTGTACTGTTGGCTGTGTGACTGCAAAGAGTTAAGCAGTTTCAGTTTGACAGGAATTAATTTTGAATTTTGCCTGCGTGGCGGCCAAAGCCTATATAGTAGGACTTTTCAACTGACACATACAGCAATTCAGAACATTAAACAAATACCAGAATCGGAGTTCCAAAGGCTCGGCTCAGTGAGATGGTGGATGATGACTTGTTCAGGGCAGTCTTGGTGCTCTCGGGTGTCGCATCTGGAGAGAGCGGCTGAGTGTCTCCTTCTTCTTTTTCCTCAGAATTCTCATTGTCAACTGGGGACATACACAAACCATTGAAAAAAATAAATTTCCAAACAAATCTAATCTGACAATCGAATTCTACAATAATATGCATGGGAGAACAGCACACTTGAGCACTCGTAACTTGAAAGTATGCGTTCCTCGAACTTCAAGCTCAGTCCCCATTTTTCTACTCCATATCAGTTTTTACTTAACTCAAAATGAAAAACAAAATACAGATATTTACATACTGAAAGCTGAAACTTAAAGGAGAATTTAAAAAACCAAAACATAGAGACCTCACTGATGTAAAAAGCGCTTCCAAAAATCAAATTCTTCTAACAATGTCTGAGCAAAAACCAAGACCCAACTCTTGCAGGGTGGCCAAGGAAATCTTCCTCCTAAAAATCCTACCAGACCAAAAAAAATCCCACCACTATAGGTCAGGTTGTTTCTTGCCATTGTCAATGTTAAGGCTCTCGTCAAAGAGAATCGCATAGAAGGGGTTATTTTGTACACATCTTAGGATAGCCGACTTGATCACCGCTGTGATCTCAAATGTTCCAAGGTAGTCAAGTTTTGTGCGACTACACTGAAAACTCAGCTATTTTAAAGTCTGAAAACATCTCATGAATGAGAAAACTCGTGTCAACAACTGCTCCAGTTGTTCACTATTATATTACTGTTGGTCCTTCCTTTCAGTATTGCTCACAACACTTGTTCTGTTCTTGCCAAAGCTAAAATAGATTTGGCACCACACTGGCTGGTTTGGGCTTTTATGTCTTTTAGAGGTACCATGTGAGTGTTTAAAGCCTTTACACCTGAATGACCGATGACATACACTTGGGAACAAAACTTACATCTAAACTTGCCTTTATCATTTGGATACTCCATCAATCATTCTGAACACTTAGGGTTGGACAACCACTCAGTGTTGATGAAGTAACATTTTCCTATGATACTGGATATAGTCTAGATCTCTCTCTAAATATAGTCCACACATATAGTCACAAAAATCATAGGAAAAATAAGTCTGTTTCTAGCCTGGGTTTCAGTATGCCAAGTGCCGTCAATCTTCTGCTTGAAGACTATCTTGCTGAGTTTTTCCATGGTCATAGATAAAGAATCTAGATGCTGTCACTTTCACTAACCAACTTAGTATATATATATATATTATATCCCTCTCTCTCTATAAATATCACCGAGCTTACTAGCTCGCCTCGACAAGCACCCATCCAATGACACGCCAACCCTTCAGTTCAACAACACGGCTTACAAGGTATGAGGGATCCCGATTCCACACAAGGCCTGCATGAACACGCACTATGCAGAACACTCGTGTTTGTTGCAATCAAAATTCTAAATATGCTAATGCTAAAATTTGCTATCAAGTTCAGTTTTTATCTTAGGGACATTATCGGATTTGGTTTTCAAATATTTTAGAACTTTTATGTATTTTCCTGGGTCTTTCCCGAGGCAACTTACAGATTTCCTCAAATTTCCATTTATTGGCGACGCTGATCCAACCATTTCCGTTGGAAATTTTTTTTTCCCGACTTATCTGAACAAAACAAAAATTTCTGACTTCCCTGGCCACCCTGTCTTGTCCATAGGGTAAAAAGTCATGAAACAATTTGGATAAGAAGGGCCGATGAAATGTAGTTACAGCAAATGAGACTGGTGGAAGAGAGGAACTGTGAAATTGAAGACACCCTGTTTATTAAGTTCTGCGCTACCAAAAGTTGAGACTGATGTAATACATATTAAAGAAACAGCCGTTCTAAAGAAAAAGTGGGCCATCAAGTCATGCTGTGAAGACAACAACATTTGGGTCACATGTTGTTACACTCACACACGATTGTACATGGTTGATAGCACATGACTGATCGTATTTGTCTGTCCTAGGCCTCCATTAACACTATTTGAAATCATACAATTTCCTGTATGAGCCACCCCGAACAGGGTGGAAAACAATATCCTTGTGGTAAAAAAAAAGGGAGACACTTGATAGGTAAAGTAGACTTTCCCAATCAGGAATCAAACCGATGTCTAGGGGCTCTCATGGCCTAGAGGTTAAGGTGTTGGCCTCTCATTCAAAGGTCCCGAGTTCGAATCCTGGTAGTGATAGAAAAAAATGTTCTTCTCTAATATTGTCTCCTTTCACCTCCTTTCTTGTTCACTTGCAATGTTCTGCCGCCTGCTTTCGTCTCCTTTTTCTGCTCCCACTCTCCTTTGCTACCTCCTCTGCGCTCACGACTCTTTTTGCAGCATTTCTACTGCTTCTCATTGGCTCCTTCTTACTGCTGTCTTTCAGCCACACCTCTTATCTTCTGGTAGGAAAGATCTACACCTAGCCTTCTAGGACAAGGGCGAAAAATCTCGGAGGGCCTGTGTGCAAGTTGCGTACGTTTAAGATCTCTTGGTGGTCTAAAATCGATAAGAGTAGGCTTCGGCCGGCACCGCGTCAAAATTCAAAATTTAATAATGATAATAATAATAATGAAGATCATTTCTACAGCGCCCACTCCCGTGTAAACACAGTTCTAGGCGCTTTACATAAATGCATGTACAAACAATATTCACGCACGCTACACACACGCACAATACACACACTCATATACACACACACAAACACACTCATGAACACATAACACGCACACTTGTGCACACACATGTATGCAAAACACACACACACACACACATACACGCACTTACACACACACATCTACTTGCTTATCACACGCACACGCTTACACATCGTCACGAAATGAGCATAAAATAATATACACAATGCAATTCACAAAATACATAAATGGATACATAGTCATTTACATAACATTGTATTGAACATGAAACTACTGACATAAAAAGGATGTCATTAAATGTGTCTTTAAAGATTTCTTAAATTTAGACTCAGATGTTGTATGTCTCAAGGGTTGGGGAAGAGAGTTCCAAACTGACGGAGCAAGGTGGGCGAACGATCTTTCAGCTAATTTTTTACACCCTTTTCTAGGAACTCTTAAAAGATACTGATCACCTGATCTTAGTGATCTAGATGGAATATAAATCTGGATGAGATCACTAAGATATGAGGGAGCTTTGTTATTGACACATTTATGACATAATATTGCAATTTTATATGACATTCTAGCTGACACGGGAAGCCAATGCAACGTTCTTAACATGGGCCTACCAACTGAAAAAGTTGAATGTGTCCCCAGCCCTCATATGACCGTATGTAGTTACGAGTGCTGTAAACACTTACCCCCCCCACCCCCCAACCCAACAAAAAATCCCTGATGTCTTTCGAGTGCCTTTGCAAAGAGCCTTAGCATTAAATTACAAATGCTGGTTGCACTCTCATAGAAAGTCCCTAATCACGTCGAGGTGACAGAGAGACAAAGAAATTGAGGGTTTTTACACACAGTAGACAAAACTACGATGGTTTGTCTTGTTACTGATTTATTTCTAAAAGCATGAAACTTAGTGCAATCAATTTACGGTTGCAATTAGCATTACAAAGGTGTACGATGTACACGTATAACTCGATTTACATCAAACGTTGAGCTAAACGACCTGGCAGGAAGAGATAAGAAAACTTCCAGAACTTCTCACCTTCTCCTTCTTCCTGTTCAGATTTGGACTTTTTCCCTCCGGCCTCATCCGTTTGCCCCTCCTCTGGCTTGCTCCGTTTTCGTTTCCTTGCCGAAGCAGCCTGAAAAAATAAATTATATATGTGTGGCATCACAGTGATACCAGGCGTTAGTCAAAATAATGAAATCTAAGAAACCAACATTTTTCTGCCCACTGGGTACTTTACATAGAATAGTTGGGTTTTCTTTGGCCCAGCACCTTTAGAGTGCCCTTACAACTGGTGGATAGTCACCCCCACAATTTATGAAATGACAAGAATAAATAAAACAAAAACCCAAAACTGTCCTAGGTTGGACAAACAGCTATCCAAGTCTGTCCCCACAAGCTGCTCCAATCAAAATTTCTTCACAAATGAACTTAAAATTCAGTGTGATTCTTGAAAGTTCAATCCCAGAACTTTTCAAATTTCCCTTCTTGCACTGTACATCTCATAAAAGGGTGACTCACGAACCTTTGTCCTAAACCCAAAAATGCAAAGCAACCGAGTAAAGTGAAAAACAATTCTTAGTTTGTCCTGAAATTTTTTGGAGACAAATCTACACGTTTAAAAGAATTACAACAACATGTGGGTGATTGATGGGTGCTTCAGGGTGGTCTACTCCTTCTTTTCTATCAAACATCTATCGTAGACCTGCAAGTGAGCCTCAACCAGATTGTCTGAAAATATTGCGCACCCCCAAGGAGCTTTTGTAGGTGTCATAAAAGGAAGGACTTCCGAGTAACGAGCGACCACCCCAACAAACACAATATAAAGAAGAGACCTAACCCTAACCCTACCCCAAAAAAGAACCTGCAACGGCCCTCATGTAAAAAGGTCAGCACAAGTCCAAAATGTAAGAAAAAACCCCCCAACAAAAAACCCCCCCTCCAAAACAAAAAGGAGCATAATATGGCCTACTAGATCTACTTTGCTATAATATAATAGAGTTTGATACAATAACACAACAGAATTGGAATATGAATCCTCCATATAGATCTAGACCTAGCAATCTAAATAAATCTAGAATCTAGATCTAGAAGAACAAGTGAATAGGAATAGGAGGCCTTGAACGAAAAATCCGCATCTGATTCCGAACACTCGAACAGAGAGAGGGAATCAGCTGAGTCTAAAAGATTCAAATAAATAATTCACGCACCTGATGAAATGCTTTTTACCAGCATTAATATTTCAGCACAACCTATAATACTAACAGGGTTTGACACAATAGAATTGGAATATGAATCCTCCATCGAGGTCTATTATGATCTATAAATCTAGATCTAGATCTAGTAGAACAAGCAAGTCGGACTCAAGAATGAATCCCCATGAACAGTCAACAAACGAAATTCAAAATGGCCGCTCTAGCATAAAACTGAAAGTAGATAATTTAGGTCGTCGTCCTTTTTCGTATTCATATTTCTACTCAGGTCCCGACAATTATGTCAGAAACGCCGATGTTGGCAGTCGGCACGAAAACGAAAGTGCTGACAAAGCCGACGTGAGAAAAAGGGGGCGCTGGCAGTCGGCCAGGCCTCGCACTTCGCACATTGATGTATACAGGTGGGCCTAGCGATAGCATCGGCCGGCCCGCGATTGTCCGCAAACACGCAGGTCTTATTTATCGTCTTTACCTCTCCTCCTTTTTTGTATGTGTTTGTCGCTCTCTTGTGACACCCATAATCTTCGGCACTGATGTGACCTTATTGTGTTGCAGTGTGCCATAAAATGCTTACCAATCAGGAATCAAACCGATGTCTAGGGGCTCTCATGGCCTAGAGGTTAAGGT
>NW_004797523.1:287495-322080 GCF_000002075.1 Aplysia californica
CCCCCCCCCCCCCAGTTAAAATAAAAAAATCATTTAGTGGCCCACATGTTTTTTTACCGCTAAAACCAACCCTCAAATAACAACCCCCTCCCAAAGAAAGTGCACTGTATTAACTGTTGTAGGTCCCACAACAGCTTAAATACAGCTTGTTACAAGGCATACTGCCCCCCCCCCCCCCTCCCCCTTACTTGTTTAGTTTGTCTGAGAGTTAATGTCTGTCATGACAATGTGAGTTGTTATTAGGGTTCTGATATTGTAAAACTATCTCTAGAGATCATATCAGCTCCAGTGAACATCAATTTTTATAACCACGAGTATGAATGAGTTTATGTAATGAACTGCATGAATAAAGGATAATGCCTTGTAGTGTAGTCCACATAATACAGCATAAACCCCCCCCCCCACTAGGTATTACTGAGCTTTGCATCAGATAGGCTTGACAAGCTTGAAGAACCCCCTCCCCTCCCATCGAAAAAACCCCAACAACAAACAAATCAAAAACTCAAAAATAAACAAATAAAAAAGTAGAATGCTGAATGCTAGACGACTCTCTCAGACTTACATCAACAATGCCTAAAGGTACAGGAACTGTGAACCCAGGATATTCTATGATCTTGTTAACATCATACTCTGTAGGAAATACATAGAAAACAGTAAGTAACAAAACAAATATAATATACATCAAATTATGCATAGAGGAAAATTAAAAACAGTAAGGCAGGATTGAGTAGTAAATACACAGAGACAGAGCATCTAAAAAAGCAACAGCCTATACAGTAGTCTCCGCATAAGATCCCACTGCTTACGATCCCGGTTCGCTTAAGATCCCGCTGTTTTAAGAAAACAGAATTTTTACTATACAAAAGTCACCCCTAAGATCCCGCTCTGATTCACTCTGAAGGTCTACCTTCGGCTAAGATCTCGCATTTCAGATCATAATTTGCGGAACAAAAACCCGGGCGGGACAGCCTTTCAACCAAGAGTGAAAAGTTGAGATCAATTAACTGTCCGTCGTGTCAAAGATCAGCCACTATCGTGAATGTGATCACATACACGTTGTAAAACTCGATGAAGCGATAAATGTTTGCCCCAGACGGGATCACACCGGGGTGTGAACTAACACGTTTGTTTTCCCCGAACATCGCACTCACACCTGAGCTCTCCCCCTAAACTTACATCACTTGCTTGGTTGGGAGGGCCTACACGTTCGCTCCAGGCGGGATCACATTGAACTGTGAACTCTTCCCTGACCATTGCAGAAGTTGTATGTACTCCCGAATTTGCGAGACAGACTGAATTTTAATTGGTGTGTTCACAAAGCAATGGTGTGTATCGACAAAGGCGGTTGGGGGGGGGGGGGGGGGGATGGGGACTCGGTCAGAGATGGAAGATGGAAAGCTATAAATTTTCGACAGGTAAGGGGGCGGGGCAACTAGATAAGCGCAGATCTTGAGACTCATGATAGGATAAAAAGTGAAAATGGCACGCCTCATCCCACTATGCACTGTGATAGGTCATCAAGGTTAACCACTCTTTGCTCGCCATACGTCATAAACCCACCAAGCGGTCACGTCAGTTCATTTTAGAGTAGAAGGAGACCATTTTATCGATTGTGAGCCTTAGCATGGGTCACCATACATTCTTCCCTGGGTTCGTCGGTTAAGATCCCGGTTCGCCTAAGATCCCGCATTTCCTTGCTCCTGAGCATCGGGATCTTAGGCGGAGACTACTGTATCATTAATTTATCTGAACTAAGTTCATTTTTATCCACAGCCATTATGCTGTGTTATCCTTCAGGTTAGGACATTTTCAGACAATCCACAAAATTATCTAATTATTGTCAGATCATAACTGAACTCATCCGAAGTATTTTAATAATAATATGTTGTTTGTTTTGGTCCTTTCCAGGAGGAAGGGGGAAGAAAGGGAGATGGAGAGAGAGAGAGAGAGAGAGAGAGAGAGAGAGAGAGAGAGAGAGAGAGAGAAACAGAGAGAGGGATAAAGTGAGAAAGTAGTGCTACCATTCTTATCCTCGGCTGCTCCTTCATCGTCGAGCTCTCCGTCCTCCAGGTACTGCCCCGTGATGCGGGTCGCTACAGGGATGAGAAATAAAACAACAGAAAACATTACCATAATGAGTTGCTCAAGGCATCTGACTACTGACATCTTTCTTTTTTCAAGCTTTTTTCAACTCTTGTTCACATACATCATATGGTCAGCAAGCTGTTCAAATGTTCTGGCTTCAGAAAGCAAAATTTTTCACATGAGAAAAAAATCAAACTGTTTCATTTTTTAAACAAGTGTACCCACATCAAGCATTTTTTCCTTACTTTTAAAAATAAATATTTAGAATTAGAATTTCAACAAAATGTTTCTTCTGCACATGCAACCAATACCATAGATTAAGAAGCTGCAATTTTTAAAATTTGATAATTTGGGGCTTAGTGCATCTTAAGGCCAGCTGACAGTTTATAACCTCGGATGTCTTCACTTGTTTGCTACTCTACTGCTTTGCTGGAAGCAGATTAAAAAAAGTTTTAGTAGACGTTTTACGGCGCTCGCAACTGCATAAGGTCATATGAGCGCCAAGGGGTGGATGTCAACAGAGAAGTCTTTACAGGGAATCAGACTTACTCTTCTCACCTCTCTAGATTCAACAGCACAAAGTCTGCTTTGACTATCAAGGCACCCCGGAAATGATTGATTGGGGTAGATGTTTTACGGCACTATCGACACAATTTTGGTCATTTAAGCGCCATCAGGTTTCACCGTTACAAAATCAGACGTGTTTTTAATAAGAGTCTTTCGGAGCTCGCAACCGCAAACGATCACACTATTTCTATTATGCTAAAAAGACGAACAAACATTTATAAATATTTTTTTTGTAAATATGGAAAAGGCTTATTTACATTTGTATATACAATACAAATCTCAGCGTATGTATATATACACCGACAACGACAACTATATATTTTCACATTTTATTAAACAGTCCAATTTCTTTTATAAAACTTAAGATTCTTCTAGGTTCTATGATGTTAAAAAGGGTCTTAATATTTTTACATTTAAAATATTTATCACGGACATAATTAAAGTCGACACATTCCATTAGGATGTGCCGAACTGTGAAATTTGTGTTGCACGCCACGCAAAGGAGCTTCCTCTCCTTCGAGCAAATGTTTGTGCGTGACGTGCGTGTGTCCTATTTTAAGTCGGGTAAAAATTACTTTTTCTCTTCGTGGTAGAGAAAATGGTTTCCTGGGTGTAAGTTTCGGTTGAATGTAATGGAGTTTGTTGTGTATTTGTTGATTCCAACTTTGGGACCAGGAGGATGTGATGTGTTCTTTTACTTTCGGTTTCATGTCAGAGAAAGGGATTTTACTATTTTTGTTTTCAGGTAGTTTTAGAGATTCTTTGGCAAATTGGTCAACGGCTTCGTTGCCATCAATGCCTACATGGCTTGGAAGCCAAGCTATTGTAATAGTTTTTCCAGACTGATGTAGAAAATGCAGTTTAATGATAAGTTTCAAAATTCTGTTGTCGGAGGTGTCAGAGCGCTCTAAAGATTTCAGACAAGAGAGAGAGTCTGAAAGGATTAGGAAGGTAGACTTGGTTGATTGATCTATAATATTTAGGGCCATTTCAAGAGCTGTAGCCTCAGCAGTGTAGACTGAAGCTTCTGGATGGAGTTTCCTTAGGCTTAAGCTGTGTGGCGATGCAAGGGCAGCAGCTCCTACTGAGGAGTCATTTTTGGATCCGTCTGTAAAGAGTTTCTCTGCTTCAGGGTATCTATTTATCAGCTGTTTATATGAGTTTAAGTATGTAGTTTTGTCTGTGGACTTTTTGTTGTGTTTTTCAAGACTAGTATCTATGTTTGGTTTGGTTAAATGCCATGGAGGTATGCTGGACATGGCAAAGGGCTCGATTATGTCTTCAGAAAAATCAATGTCTTTGAGATCGTTCTGGATTCTTATTCCGAAAGGGCTTACTTTATTTCCTAAGGAGGATAGGGTTTTTAGGTCTTCGGGAAGGCCAAAGACACATTTGTGGGCTGGGTTTTGGGGTACTGAGCTAAGTTTCAAAGCGTACTGCAAAGAGAGTTTTTTCCTTCTAAGTTCCAAAGATGGTTCATGTGCTTCTGCCTGTAAACTTTCTACAGGTGAAGTACGGAAAGCGCCTAGGGCAAGGCGAAGGCCTTGGTTCTGAACAGGGTCTAAAATTTTAAGGTAAGACTTTCTGGCTGATCCGTAAACAGGACTGGCATAGTCCAGCCTGGAACGGACAAGAGAACGGTAAAGTTGAAGGAGTATTTCAGTATCTCCTCCCCATTCAGGATTGGATAATACTTTTAAGGCGTTGAGAGCACTCTGGCACCTCGTCTTTAGGTCTTTCAAGTGTGGTAGGAATGAAAGTTTATTGTCGAAGATTACGCCCAGGAAACGAGCTTGTTTTTTAACAGGAATTTTCTCTCCAAACAAATATAAATCTGGTTGTCGCACACACTTGTGCGACAGACAAAAATGTACACAGTTTGTTTTTACTGTTGAAAATTTGAACCCGTGCCCGTTTGCCCAAGTTTCCAGTCTATGGAGTTGAAGCTGAAGCTGACGTTCAATGTGATCCATTTTGGATTTGGATTTATAGCAAATCAGGAAGTCGTCAACATAAAGTGAGCAGTCAATATTGTTTTGAAGGGTTTTTGTGATGGAATTTATTTTGATTTCGAAAAGAATGGGCGATAAGATGCTTCCCTGAGGGACGCCTTCTTCTTGGGTGTGTAAATTTGATAATGTTGAACCTACTTTTACTTGAAATGATCGGTCTTTCAAAAAGTTTCGTATAAATTCTGGAAGATTTCCGCGTAAGCCCAAGTCATGCAGGTCTTTCAGAATACCATGTTTCCATGTGGTGTCGAATGCTTTTTCTAAGTCGAAAAAAATAGCCACAAGGTGCTCTTTTCGAATGAAAGCTTCCCGAATGAAAGTTTCAAGTCGGACGAGATGGTCAATAGTAGAGCGATTTTTGCGAAAACCGCATTGAAAATTTGATAAGGAGTTTGAGGTTTCGAGAAACCACATTAGACGTTTGTTAATAAGTTTTTCCATAAGTTTACAGAAACAGTTTGTAAGGGCTATGGGACGGTAGTTTGATGGGTTAGAGTGATCTTTTCCTGGTTTTGGGATTGGTATAACAGTGGCAAGACGCCAACTGTTCGGAAATTGTTGAGAATGCCAGAGTTCATTGTAAATATCAAGGAGTAATAGGAGTGTTTCATCTGGAAGACGTTTGGTGATTTCGTTGTGTATTTGATCAGGGCCTGGAGCTGTGTTTGATAGTTCTGCAATATTACATTTTAATTCGTTAAGAGAAAAGCTGCAATTATAGTGTTCTTCATTTGAAGAGGTAAAATCAACAGTTGTCTTTTCAGAAGACATTTTTACTTTTTGGAATTCAGGGTTGTAATTGTGGGTAGAGGAATTTCCGGAGAGAGTTGATGCTATACAGTCAGCAACTGTTTTTTCGGTTTCTACGAAGGAGTTATTCGGTTTAAGGATGTGTTTGATTGTGTCTTTTTTAGTACCTTTTAATTTCTTTATCATCTTCCAGACTTTGTGCATTGGTGTGTTGTTGTTGATTTTTGAGACATAATTTCGAAAAGATGTTTTCTTGGCTGTTCTGATTTTTCTGCGTGCTTGGGCTCGCGCAATTTTGAAATTAATGAGGTCTTCGTTAGTTTTAGAGTTGACGAACTTCCTGAGAGCTGATTTTTTGGCCACAACAGCTTTTTGGCAGTCTTCAGTGAACCAACATTTATTTCTTCGGGGTTTGGTGGATAATTTTGGTATGTTTTTTTGAACGATCTCGAGAAGGGTTTCATGAAATCGTTCAAACGTTTGTGTTTGTGTTTGAGATGGATTGAGTTTCTTCAGACATTCCACGTGAAACCCATCCCAGTCCGCTCTTTTAAGATTGAAACGGTCTGGGATAGGAGTTCGGTGTGGTATGTCTGGAATTAGGGTGATGGGGAAGTGGTCCGATCCGTGTGGGTCGTCCAGGACCGACCATTGAAAGTCTGGAATTAGGTCAGGATCACAAAGGGTTAAATCTATGGATGAAACGTTTAGGTTATTTGAATTTTGAAATGTTGGGGAATTGTCGTTAAAAATACTAGTACTGGTTTTTATTAAGAAATCTTCTATGATTTTACCTTTAGTATCAGTTGGTTCATTTCCCCAAAGAGGGCTATGGGCATTAAAATCTCCCAACATGATGAAGGGTTGTGGGAGCTGGTCTCTGAGGTTTATTAGTTCTCTTAAAGATAGAGGATAATTTGGGGGGATGTATATTGAACAGATAGTTATAGGACGGTGTAGGGTGACCCTGACCGCAACTGCTTGAAGTGTTGTGTTTAGTTGTATTTGTCTGTGTAGTGTTTGGTTATTTATTAAAATGGAGTTGCCCCCAGAGGCGATTTGGTTGTCGGTGTATATTTGGTTGTAAGTTTGATAGTTTTTTAATGTGTATGTGGGTGTTGGCAATTTAGTTTCTTGTAGACAGATTACATTTGGGGTGTGTGAAGTCAAAAGATAAGAGAGTTCTGCCTGGTTTGCACGCAAACCACGAATGTTCCACTGAAGAACTGCCATTTTAATTTATTTTGAAGGCACGGGTTCGATACATTTTTTTTTGGTCGTTGGTGACCTTTGTCTTTGTTTTGTTTTGCTGCGGTCACGGTGGACCGCAGCCTTTTTTGAGGGAGAGTGTGGAGGGGGAGGAGGACCGGAGTCCTGAATGCGGGTACAGGAGGGGGAGCGGGTGCGGGGAGTGAGTGGAGGGGCTTTATTGGATGAAGGATGATGGGATGGAGGTTGAAGCAATGAGGGTGTAGGATGTGGTGATTTGTGTGAGGATGATGATGGGGAGGATGTTGTGGGTGAAGATGATGGGGGTGATGATGAGAATGATGAGGGTGAGGATGATGAAGGGGATGAGGATGAAGAAGATGGCTGAGAGGGTGGTGATGAAGAGGGGGTGTGGGGAGATGGCGTATGGAGAGAGGGAGAGATAGGAGTGGAGGAAGTGGACTCCATGTCCTCCTCCGTCTCCAGACTGGAGTGTTGATTTTTGCAGGTGTTCTGCTTTCTATTTGTCTGAAGGACCTTTCGGGTTGGGTTTACTGACCCTGGGACAGTCTTCAGGACTTCTGAATATGTTTTTGTTGTATTCTTTGGCGTCGATCCTTTTGGGTATAGCGTTGCTCTTGCTTGAGCGAACGTTCCGCCGTACTGGGCCCTATGTGTGAGGATGGCTTTCTCCTGACACCACCTCGGACACTCCGTCGAAGATGCAGAGTGACCCCCCTGTCGACAATTTGGGCACCAGGGATCTGCAGAGCAGGTCTCCCCAGAGTGTCCCTCCTTGCCGCAGCGAGGACACGCTGCGCCACGACGACAGCGTAGCTGTGTGTGTCCGAAGCGCTGACAGTTGAAACAGCGCATCGGTTTCGGTATATATGGTCTAACTTCGAGTTCTAAGTATGCGATGTCTAATTTTGTTGGTGGTGTGGGTGTGTTGAAGGTAAGGATCCACGTGTTGGTACAGATTTCCTTGCCATCCCGCCGTATTTTGATACGACGAGCATGGACAATTCCATCGATCTCCTGAACCATTTCTTCTTCGGTACAGCCGTAGAGCTCTCGGCTTTTGATGACACCCTTGGATGTGTTCAGACTCCTGTGAGGCTGAACACATACAGGGATGCCACCAAACGAGGTGCAGGCCAACAGTTTGCCTGATTCAATGCTGGAACTGACTTGTATCAGGAGGTCCGTGGATCCTAGATTTTTTATATATTTTGGCTTGTAAATACCGAAATGTTTGAGTGATTTGTGAATTTTGAAGACGCTTAATGTAGTCAGATTTGTGTCTTGTTTTTCATCTTTTGGGGAGATCACCAAAAATGGTGACCACCCCAACGATGTTCTCTTGGGTATGTCCCAGATGCTGACATTGTCAGCATCTTCGCCCGAAAGGCCCTTCTTTCTTTTGCCCAGGCCAGGAGTTGCACCTGCTTCTCCTGTCTGGGACTTGTTGGGAATTGGGGTGGGAGAAATGTTTTTGGTTGAATCCATGTGTATTTTGTCTTTTATTTCATCTCCAGGGCTCCCCACCCGCCACCGAGTCCAACAAGGGGACACCGCTCGGAAGTCCATAGCTGGTGTCAGGGCTACCCTGGAGGTATACTCCCAACCCCGGAAATAGCGGGTCACAAGAGTGACAAACATACAAAAGAAGTAGAGGAAATGACAATAGTAAGGATTAGGGAAGAAAAAGCAGCAGTTCACTGAAGTTCAGGCACAGTTATGAGCATGACATTGTTGGATCAGCCCATTTACAATTGTACTGTGCATTAGAACGAAAAATGTCCCCGCTTTGGGAATGGTCTAAAGACACTTCAGTCAGAGACACCGGCCCGGGGGGTGGAAGCAGATTTAATCTGAAATGCTTTCACAAAGAGCAAAGGGTGCCATACTTTCTATTGTTTTTTTTTAAACAAACTAATCACTGGCCTTTGTTAATGACAGATGAAAAGAACAAGAAGATTAACCACTACAGGAAAAAGGTTCCGAAAGCACCGCAACCATCCTGCACTACACAACTTCAGAGTCATCAACAAAATTGTTATAGGTTTGATTCCGATTGCTTTAACACTTTAAACTCTGAGTTTTTATTCCCACCATTTGCAAGAGACTTTTTCAACAGTCACCTATGTCTCATTATAACCCCAAAAGCATATCTCCAACTTCTAAACGGCGGAAACAAAGGCTTAGATTAGTCATTACTAAAAAACTTGGATACGGAATAGTTACGAAAAACAAGCAAAAAACTAGCAATAAATAGTTGTCACTAGTATCAGATGCTCTTAGCGTCCGATGGGGAACATGGTTATTACTGCCAGACGCTCCCAGTTTCCGATGGGGTTTAAAGAGTTAAAAGACATTCAATTTGAAAGTAAAGAAAAGTGAACCCATTTTCATAAATTCAGTCAGATACAAACGTTTACTTGACAAATGGCAGCAATGGCAAAGAAAATCAAATACCAGTTCCCAGTGTTTTATCTTCCTAAAATACAGACCCTTCTCCACAACACTCTGGAGGTAGGCCCAGTTGCATCGGTCGACGAGTGGCAGGTGATCTGGCTTGTCATTGTGAGATTAAGGGTTCAAGGTTTAGCTTGGTCCTGCCAGAAATGACATTAAATTCAGAGGGCCCGCCTCTTAAATAACCGTAGTGTTGTAAGGGGTGTTAACATTAAACAATTTTGCACAATATGATGAGTCTTACAGCTTACCTTGGCCATTTTTGTCGAATATTGAGACTCCAGATTCCACCTGTTTAGCCACAGCTAACCAACCAGGGGGATAACCAAAGAGCCGCATTTTGTAGATGTGCTGTGGCATTTGGTCAGAGTTGAGGCCCAAGGCTTCTCTCAGGCTGTCACTGTAGTAGGAGAAGAGAACGTGACATAAAACTTCGGTACGACAAATTTTAAGAGGATGGTTGTCAAACACAATGGGCTGAAAATACCTGAAAACTGCCATTCAGGTTTATCACTCTCATTCTCTGCCAAAAACAAGAAACCTAACAGAACTCACACTATTCTTTATCCTACACATTTCATAAACATCATAATAACATTAGTTTATCCGTCAATGTCTGAAAATGGCCAATACATCTGCAGCATGGAATATTTCTTAAGCAAAATAGAAAAATCAGGATTGATGATGACTTGTGGCTCCTGTTAAGGCCAATGAGACCAATTCTTGCAGAGAAAAGTTTGACACATTTTGAAAATTCAGAACCCTCATTTCCACTTGTTGATGTGCGCAACATGTGGGCTAAACATATTGTAGACAAAATATACGTTTTTGACCATCTAAACAACCAGTTGTGTCGATAAACCATTACTAGTTTCCTCAAACAATAAAAAAATTTGAGTCATCGGAAAAACAAGTCAAAGCCCAAGGACAAACAATTATTTACTTGAACCATGACTTACAATCTACTTTCGGAAAAGATGGTGAGAAACTAAATTACAGAAAAGACAGTATAAAATGGACAAGTGTGCAAAACAGAAACATTTATTACACTGACAACTAATGCTAAAAGCAATAAACAAATACCCCCACCCCAAAAACCCCCCAACAAAAAACAAACAATAACAACAAAACAAACCCCAACCAATTAACTAACAAATAAATAAATACAAAACCCTTTTTCTAATCAAAAACATACCTGATGACGCCAGGTCGGAATTTGCCAAACTTTGAAGCAAGTTCAGGGTCAAGGTGATAGCGAGCAGCCCCTCTGTGGACAGAAATTTGAAATCATCACACAAATACAAGGACCATGAAACAACAGCATCACTCGGCACAGATCCAACTAAAGTCAGCAAAGCAGTTACACTGTCAAAATGTAGACCACTCTAAGGAACAAAGAATGTTAAAACTTCCAGATCCATCATTTGAATGAATCACATTGTAAGAAGAAACTTTTAACTTAGCATATTTATATCTTAAGAGTCCTAACAAGTCGGAGTTAGGTTAAATAGGTGCAACAAACACCCTGCCAAAAAGGAAAAAAAAAGAGGGGGGAGGGGGGGTGTGTGTCAGGAAGGAAGAGAAGCAGGTTGGTGATTGCAAAACAAAAGAATCATATGTCATAAACCATCAATACCAGCTGCTCATAACTGAAAATTAAAAACATATGATTTGCACCATTAGCTGAGCCTTATCCCCATATATTTACAAGTTATAAATCTTATGTACTTCAAACAGAGACCAATCAATTGGAAGGTGAGATTTAAGGGAGCTGGATACTTATAGGACAACATTTTTAACTAAAGACAAACTGAAACAACTTTTGTCACAGGCAGTAAGTATGAGACAAAAGATTCATTTCAACTGTTGACACACTTAATTATGTAAGCCTTTGCAATGGAAACGGCGGCCACTTAAAAATTGGACATAATTTTTTTCTCCACCATCTACATTTTAACTTTTTAAAATTCTGTAACTTGCAAAAAGTCACAAATAAATTGGTGCTTGCATCTGGCTATTCTGGTATTTGATACTATGCTTAGAAAGTATCCCAAAATAAAATTGTTCTCAAAGTTGGGGAGATGGAATTTTATCTTTAAAAAATATTCTAGGCATGAAAAAAATTTGTAAAAGCAAAATGTAAAAAACTAACAGGCACACTACAAGTACAAACCATTTCTCTTACTACAAGCCAAATTTCTAGTCTCTATGTTAGAAAAAAAAATGGGGGAGAACAAAAACAGCATATGCAAGCAAAAAGTGGTGAGAAAGTGTGTTTTGAGAAAAAATAAGTTAAGGGGAGACGTACACGCCTGGAAAATTTTTCTAAACGAATGACTTTTATTCACTTTCATGTAATTGTGCAAGAAGTTCATAGGTAAATAGGATGTACTAAGGGTGAATTTGTTGATTTTTTTCTGAAAAATGGGCCTCTGAGGCGGCCATCTTGGATTTTCAAACCAGTTCCTTAGAGCTGAAAAATTTCATAGTAAATATTGAATTATCAACCTGAAATTTGGCACATAAGTACAAACCTATGTGGACTGGGGATCTATGTGAGGATTTTGACCTATTTTCAAAACTAAAAAAGTGAGCCCAATAACAATGGAGCCCCGAGAGTCAGTTGACGAAATTTTGGGGTACATATTACAAAAAATTTGAATATTTCCACAAGTAACCAATATTTCCCAATTCCATCACAAAGAACCCCAGAATAGATCTTAACTCACTCGCAACGCGTCCCGCACAAGCTGTGGGACAAGTACATTGACGCTACCGGCCGTGTCCCGCACCCAATGCGGGACCGATTAGTCAAAGGGAAACATCAGGTAAATCCCGCTACATATGCGAGAAGTGGCCTCAGAACAATGCAGTCACCTTTCTTACACCATTAGCTTCAATCCAAGCTTTGATAGGAAGCGATAAAAAACTACGACCGCCCCAGAACAACGCTATCTTTCCAGTGAAACTGAACATGGACGCACATCGAAAACGAAAGTGTAAGCCTAATAACAGGCTCAATGACTTCGAAATTTTTGTTTGTTTTGTAACGTGTTTTACGGCGCTCGCAACTTCATAAGGTCATATGAGCGCGCGGGAGACACCTAATATTTTCAGTTGGTAGGAAATTTTGAATTTTGCCCGGGTGGCGGCCGAAGCCTACTCTTATCGATTTTAGACCACCAAGGGATCTTTAACGTGCGCAACTTGCACACGGGCCCTCCGAGATTTTTCGCCCTTGTCCAAGAAGGCTAGGTGTAGATCTTTCCAACCAGAAGATCAGGGGTGTGGCAGAAAGACAGCAGTAAGGAGGCGCCAAGGAGTAGCAGAAGAAAGGCTGCAGAAAGAGTCAGGAGCCCAGAGGAGGGGCAAAGGAGGTGAGGGGGTGGGGGCAGAAAGTGAAAATGAAAGCAGACAACAGAACATTGCTAGAGAGCAGGAAAGGAGGTGAAAGGAGACAATTTTAGAGAAGAAAATTTTTCAGTCGCTACCCGGATTCGAACCCGGGACCTTTGAATGAGAGGCCAACACCTTAACCTCTAGGCCACAAGAGCCCCCCTCGAAATTTTTGATGACGCAGACTCTGAGATATCAGATATTGAATACGACTCTGATGGGGATCCAGAATTCGGGGTAAAACAGCGAGATAAGGATAGATTGACTAGATCTAGTGACAGTGAGTCAACTGACGACAGTTATGTTTCAGACCCTGACCAATCAGGTCCATCCAAAAGGAAAGGTGAGAAGATAAGTCTAAATCTAGATCTAGAAGATCTGCTACTAAAAGTAAAGACAGATTTATTGAAACTGAAGAAGTTTTAGATCTACAAGATGAAGATGGAATTATATAAATAATTGGTGAGTAAAACTTGATTTCATTTGCTATTTTTTGCATGTATATAATGTCCCCAAAACTTATGCGCAAGACAAAATTTTATAAAAATTTACATGGGCGTATTTAAAAAACTAATAAAGATAATGACTTCATTTTTTAAATTGTTGGACACCTGGTCATTTCAATAAATAACATATCAAAAGGAGAAAGTGACAGCTTTATTAGTTTTTGAGATACAGCTTATCAAAATATGCCCTGAAATGCCAGTCTTGAGAGATTGTGCCCCGAAATTTCCGTCAGTCTCCAGTGAGTTAAAGCACATGTATGCCAAATTTGAAGCTTCTAGCTTCAGTAGTTATTTAAAACTCCTTGCACCAAGGTCACATATGTCAAAAAGAAGATTTTGAGAAAAACTAAAAAAACAGGGATTTTTAAAAGGATTTTTAGTGCAATTTGCACTTTTCAAACGCCCTTTCAGGTCATTTAGGGTGTTTTTTCAACACTTTCGTCATTGTGACCCAATAGAACAGACGTCAAAGGTTGTTTTTTCCCAAAAAACAAAAGTTGGATATTTAGAACAAAATTTTATCAATATAGTCTGGGATCACCAAGCCGGGTCTTCCCTTAAACATAGAACATGTTACCACACAACGTGGAACCCAATAAAATTTAATTTTGTTAATGTTAATCATTCAGCGACTAGTGTCAATATAATCTAGACTGAATGAGGGATCACAAAATACCAAAAGTAAAAAAAAGCTCAGAGTGAGTAAAAATCAGTCCCTGAGGCCCCACGAGCCCCCTTAAACACGCACAAATCAATACATTAACCCCCCATTTCTTTTTCAACACTTTCCCATTAAGTTATTAACTTACGTAAACTTTGGCTCTGAGCGTTTCTCCTGCTGCTTCTCCATAAACTCTTTCCTGTTGGCAGCGATCCTTGCCGGGTTCCTGGGCATTCTACATTCTGCCACAGAGTGGTTCTCCTGACCACAGTTCCAACACGAAGGTTTCGTCCTGAGTAGAAACAAGCATTGTCATATATAGAGTCAAACAAGACACAAAAAGTCTCCATAAAATTCAAAAATATCTGGAAGGTCACATAAGAATTAGCTAAAGCAAGCAGAACCTCTATTGAAACAGATTCAATTCAAATTATGGTCTGACACTGTTTTAGGCACTTTGGGTCAGTTAACTTCTTTTTATAAGTGTTCATACTTGGATGCAAGCTATAACTACAGATCTGCTGCACCTGTAGGGAGTCCAGCGGCACACATAATTTTTCTGTTGAGTCGTAACTTACAAAATGTCACCACACTTATAACGATTTTTGTTTTGTTTAGAGTAAAGAGAAGCACACTGACACAACAAAGATCATCAGTGGTGTTGTGTGGTGACCAGCAGAGGCACATTTTGTAATATTATTGTCTGTATTGCTGAATTTTATTATTATTATTATAGGAGAGAGTTTTACAGCGCTCGCAACTGCATAAGGTCATATGAGCGCCAAGGGGTGAGTGTCAACAGAGAAATCTTTACAGGGAATCAGACTTACTCTGCTCACCTCTCTAGCTTCAACAGCACAAGGTCTGCTTCAACTGTCAAAGCACCCGGAAATAGCAGGTCACAAGAGAGTGACAAATGTACAAAAGAAGTAGAGGAAAATGATAATAGTAAGGATTAGTAAAGAAAAAGCAGCAGTTCTCCGTTGTAGATCAGGCACAGTTATGTGCGTGACATGAATCAGCCCATTTACAATTCTACTGTGCTTGAACGAGAAATGTCCTCCCTTTGGGAACGGCCTAAAGACACTACAGTCAGTGGCACTGCCCCGGGGGATGTATTGCTGTGATGTTGTGTATTATGTGACTTTCTTATGATTGAGTTATTTAAGTTTGAGGGTTCCACCAGATGGTCTTACTTCTTTTCCTTTCTTCTCTTGTTTCGGTATCATACCAATGTCTTTGCTTATCTTTACTCAAAAAAAAGAAAGAGACAAAAAAAGGTAAGAAGACTTCTTTTTTATTTGTTCCCTCTGAAGTTTCTGTCTGTTTTACTATCTCCCTGAACTGCTCGTCGCCACAGCACACTGCTGTTTCTTAGGGAAGATCATTACATCTTTCTCAATGTCATAACTCAGTGACTACAGTTATTCAATAAACTTTGAAAATACTTACTTCTTTTTATCCTGTTTCTTCTGTTTGCTTGAAGGATCTGCATACACTTCATCAAAAACTTGGCCATAGCTAGTGGCTGGTTAAGGCAAATGAAATAACACTTATCATTCAATGTACTGTAAATACAAAAAAGACACGCATCACAAATTTATATCTGCTTTCACACAGAAGAAAAGAGTTTCCACTTTTTGTGAAAAGTAATCCGAAACATTATAATGAACACAGGCCTTTTTCAATAACAACGAAATAAACAGGCTACTGCCACGTTAAAACAGGGTGACCAGAGAAATCTTCCTCCTAAAAATCCCACCACTATAGGTCAAGTTGTTTCTTGCCATTGTCAATGTTAAGGCTCTCGTCAAAGACAATCACGTAGAAGGGGTTATTTCGTACACATCTTAGGATAGCGGACTTCATCACCGCTGCAATCCCAAATGTTCCAAGGTAGCCAAGTTTTGAGGGACTACACTGAAAACTCAGCTATTTTAAAGTCTGAAAACATCTCATGAATGAGAAAACTCGTGTCAACAGCTGCTCCAGTTGTTCACTATTATATTACTGTTGGTGCTCCTTTCAGTATTGCTCACAACCCTTGTTCTGTTCTTGCCAAAGCTAAGAATAGATTTGGTACCACACTGGCTGGTTTGGGCTTTCATGTATTTTAGAGGTACCATGTAAGTGTTCAAAGACTTTACACCAGAATGACCGATGACATACACTTGGGAACAAAACTTACATCTAAACTTGCCTTTATCATTTGGATACTCCATCAATCATTCTGAATATTCAGTGATGATGAAGTAGCACTTTCCCGTGAAGCTGGATCTAGTCTAGATCTCTCCATCTAAATAGTCTACACATATAGTCACAAAAATCATAAGAAAAATAAGTCAGTCTCTAGCCTGGTATGCCAAGTGCCGTCAATCTTCGACTTGAAGACTATCTTGCTGAGTTTTTCCATGGTCATAGATCAAGAATCTAGATGCTGTCACTTTTACCAACCAACATAGTATATAAACATTATAACCCTCTACTCTCTCTCTCTCTATATATAAATATCACCGAGCTTACTAGCTCGCCTCGACTATCACCATCCAATGACACGCCAACCTTTTAGTTCAATACATGGCTTACAAGGTATGACGCATTTCGATTCCACACAAGGCCAGCACCAACACGTGCTATGCAAAAAGCTCTCGTAATCAAAATTCTAAATGCTAAAATTTGCTACAAAGTTCAGTTTTTATCCTCTGGTGTTGCCTTTAACCCCCCCCCCTCCCCCGAGAGTTTTTTGTAAAAAAAAAAAAATCCATAATGCCGCCGTTCCAGAGTCCTATACTTCGCAGCGCTCCGACTTAGAATGAACTTTGGTGACCCCAACATTTGCGGTACTCACTCGACGCCTTTTCAAGTGTGTGGCATACAAACGCATTGACCGGTCACGATGGCGAGCCCGACAAGACGCTCGTATAACTTTCTTTTCTTTTTACACACGTGACAAATATTGATTTACTTCCATGGCAACACAGCCTTTGTAAATGCACAAACGTTAAATGTTTTGTTATCAGACTATAACCGGCAAATTTCAGGTTGGTAGTGAAAGCGAAAATATATCTAGATTTTCCCGATCGAGCCTCGGTATCCATAATACTATAGCCGCCTGTTCGCATGAAACATACTCTCACACCGCGCAAAGCCGAATGATCGCCATCGACATAATGAACTTACGGACATTATCGGATTTGGTTTTCAAATATTCGAGAACTTTTATGTATTTTCCATGGTCTTTCTCGAGGCAACTTTTAGATTTCCTCAAATTTCCTTTTATTGCAGACGTTGATCCAGGAACAAAAGTTTTCAGACAAAAATCCGACCTAAACAAATATTTCCGACTTCCCTGGCCACCCTGTAAAAAAACATTGCAAACAAAGAATGCAAAAACATAGGAAAAAACAATCTCCAAATTACAGACACAAAAATTACTCTTTATCTGAAAGCAATGAGTAACACTTTACATCCAACTCAATATCCCTTGTAATGTGCATGGGGTGATGTGAGCAAATTAAAAAATCATGTAAGCGCATCCATATAAAGGCACTTAACATTATAAATAAAGGTTTCCTCTCAAATAGAGTGAAGAACATAGAGCTTGCCGTCAAGCAGGGAAATATGATATACACAGGGCTGCCTACCTCAAAGTTCACATTTCAGGTATATTCAGGGCCAGTTTCAGGTAGTTTGTCTAAAATCATGTAGTACAAAGACAAAGAAGGAAAAAAAAGATGATCGTTGCCCCATTGAACGAGCTTGCTTTCTGTGATATTGGGTAATTAATTTATGAAAACTTGTTTGTGCATGCACCTGTGTGTGCATGCTCTCGTGTATGTTTATATATGTGGGGAAGGGAAGGGGGTGTTTGGGTGCGCACAAGTTACGATGAACAGTGCGTACGTAATGAGGCGAGGTTGTTTTTTTAAAAGCATTTATGGACTATCGTTCAAGGCACCTATCATTCATATTGAATCTGGAATTGAGTGCAGGGCGACTGCCAAACTGCTCGCCCATACCAACAGAAACTATATCAAAACATATTTGCCGACACTAGCATAGGACACTGATAAGTCCTTTGTGACTTAGGTATGACAGACAATTAATTTTAATTAGTTTTACCCTAATAATACAAAATGATCCTGATCTGGACCTGAGGAGAGGCAAGAAAAACATCAACTGCCAAAACCATGTTTGGTTTCAGCAATCATTGATTTAAAAAAGCATGCAGGACAAAACTTATTTATAAAACCTTTATAGTTAGGCTTACGGCAGAGCAAAAAGTGAAAATAAAAGAGAACGTGTACTGAGAGCCGGAGCTGGAAAGGACTATGAGAGCCTGGGATGTAGGGATGCTGAAAACCTGGCAATCAGTGAATCGTTGCATCATGGACTAAGTATTGATTTTTTTTCAAAATGCTAAATCACAGTACCAGTTTTTAATCAGCAACACAAGCCATCATGATGCATAGGCATCCAACATAGAGCTTTCCAAGGGTTGAAAATGGCATTTCCTCATTGCCACTATTCAATTTGTCATCACTGACAAATCCAACAAATCCGGGAACACTAACCTTGAAGATAAAATCATCAAACCTGCGCTCTAATGTGCCTTCATTTACGCACTCGATTGTCGAAAGTCAAACCCACTTCCACTTATCGTTTTTATTTTAGAATTAGTTTCTTGCACCACGGCCTTATCCTGCTGCCATAGACTATATTGCGTCAAACGCCTCCCCTCAATTCCGAAGCCCTGCAACACTCCTACTTTGAATGAACTTTGATTACCCCTGCAACCGTCGGCTGGACCCTTACTCATGCCGCACTCAAACGATGCAAACTCGCACAGCTTCACTGACCGGTCACGATGACGGGCCCAACAATCTAGAAATCGGAGGACGCTTGTTCTCTTTTTCTTCCTTTTTTTTTGTCATCATAGGGACATCAGTGAGAATATCGATTTAATTTGTATGTTTTGCTTTGATATCATTTTCTTTCTACATTCACAATTCTATTTTCTAGATAAATGAATTAAAAGCACAGATTTTCCAGCCGCAGCAAAAACCCAAAGATAGACAGAAAGAAAGAATGAATGAAAGGAAGGAGTAAGATTATTGTGAGTAGACAGATTTTAGCCGATATGAATGCGAAAAACTATAGCAGACCGAACGGCACAGATAGACAATGGTCGAGTGTATGAAATGCGCAATCATGCAGTTTCTAATACAACTTATTGCCGGGAGTTGCCGTAAATATCTGACAAGTTACGGAGGCAAGTGCTGATCTCTCTCTCTCTCTTCAAAAAACGCATGGAGGTGATATGATGAAGCGGCAAGTACGAAACTTTTGGAATGTACGTATTTCCGCCAAAACAAAGAAGAATGTAAGCACTGCGGAATGGGGATTTTTTTTCTTCTTTCGGCACCGATCGCAAATCCGGTAGTTTTGACACCTTATCGGTATGGTGGTAGAACAGGCCCAAAATCGGTATCTACCAGAAAAATTGGTAGATTTAGGCAGCTCTGTATATACAAATGCTATGATTAAATTCATGATTATTTTTATAAAAAATGACAGTGCAAAGGATACACAGGTATCTCCCAGTTCACATTACACCGAGGAGGCTCCTTCACGGTGAACGGCCAACCCAAGAAGTCGATCAGGAACTGTTTGTGGAACTGGCCATTTCCAAGAATCTGTTGGACAAAGACAGTCAGTACATAGTCACACAAGACACACAATGTCTCTGGAAAATTCTAAAATATCTGGAAGGTCACATCAAAATAGCTAACGCCTCTATTGAAACAGATTAACTTCAATTTAAGGTCCAAACATAAACTGTCTCAGGTACCAAAATACCATGTAAGCTTCCCAAACTTTGATCAGTTAACCTCTTTCCTTTAAAGTGTACAAACTTGGACTCAAGCTTCTGGCAATACTCGTAGTGAGTCAACCGGCTTGTATAATTTCCCTAGGATAGATGCATGGGTCTGCCAAACCTATCCTATTCTCAGCTCATAGTTAACTCACTGGAGACGCAGCCGCAGCATTTGCGAGCACCAATATTTTCCCAAGAGTCTGTTCACACACCCCCTGCGAGCACAAGTTTCGCGCTTTCTCCTCGGCAAAGTATGCGCGCAAACGCTGTGTGAACTGTCTCTGATCGTGCAGCCGACCTTTATTTAGTTTTGTGGGAATGGTTTTTTAAATCTCTCTCTAAAGTCGTCTGGAACAATATGTGACTCTTTCCATTTTCTTTGGTACTCTCTCTAAAGGCCTCTGAGGCTTTGAAAGTGTAAGTCAAGATAGATTATCATTTTGCCTGTATTCTGTCTGTAGTAATGGGAAAGCAATTTCGTCAAGTCTGTCAAAGAAATACTTATCACAAAATTGCTTGTCCTCTTCTGCTCTCTGGTAATTTGACAATAGTGGAGTTCCCATTTCCAAGTCATGTAAACTGTCTTTGCAACAGTCATGAATAACCACTGTGTGAGGGCAGTTGTATAAAAACGCATTGTTTTGCATGTAGGTAGAATGTGTGAGATTCGTTTCAAATTGAAATGAAGAGCTGGAGAGTTGAGGTTGAAGGTTTGTTGAAGAGAGAATTTTCTGGGCGAATACGTTTATGAGTTTCTTTCTTTTTCGAATGACAAATTAAGTATCATCTACCAGACACTGATTAACCAATCAATGATTCAAGAATGGTACATGGCTGACACAGTAAGGGGTGGTGCACACGTAAAGCAAATAAGAAACGCGAAAAGTCATGAAAAAAATATTTTCCAACAGTTGTATCGAATGTAAAGTAAGCACCCCTTAGCTGTCAATCATAGACTTTAATTCATTCGTCAGAAGCTTTTGAAACAATTTACCGACTTGGTCAAGACAATATTAACGTATTTCTTTGATGTCATCTTGCCCTTTCTCAAAAACACTACCAAACTTAGTGAGAGATTACACAAACTGCCTTTACAAAATCTTTTGCTACCGATAGGGTTCGATGTGAAGGCCACAGTCGTATGGGTCGCGCCGCCTACGCGACAGGTGAACATCTCAACAAGCAGCTGAACACCTCAACAAGCAGCTGAATCTGCGTGATTCAACCGCCCATTCGCCACAGGGCTGCAAAACTTGCACTAGGGCGGTTGAATCACATGGAAATTGGGGACTGGTGAGATGTAGGCGATTGATTTACAGCAGGATTGAAACACTCTGCAGTAATCTTTCAAACTCAGGATTTTAATATAAGATGTATTAAAGGCTGCACTACATAAAGTAGACCTGCATGTGAGCCTCAACCAGATTGTCTGAAAATTTTGTGCAACCCCCCCCCCCCAAGAGATTTTGTGGATGTCATAAAGGAAGGACTTCCGAGTAACGAGTGACCACTCCAAAAAATACAATAAAGAAGAGACCTAACCCTACCCCCAAAAAGAACCTTCAACAGGCCTCATGTAAAAAGGCCAGCACTTGAAGTCCAAAATGAAAAAAAAAAAAAAATTTAAAAACCACACTCCAAAACAAACAAGGAACATAATATGGCCTAGATTCTACATCTACATTGCTAAAGGGTTTGATACAATAACACAATAGAATTGGAATATGAATCCTCCATGGCTGCTCTTATTGGCCCATATGGGCAAATAAGCTGGGGCTTATTGGCCCACGTGGGCCATTTAATGCGTTGTTTTTTCAATGTATTTCATACATGGTGTTGTCCCAACTTGTTCTCTTTTATTTTTTCTCACTTTATCCCTTCTTGTTAATGTTTTCCTGAGGCATTCCATCTCGCGCACATTTCTACAGATTTGATTGTTGTCAGCGTGTTCCTGCAGTTCAGTGTTATTGTTATGCAGTAGACTTTGATCGTCTGCGAACAGTATTTCATTTAGAATTTAGGTTCTTCGGATGTGGGCTTGCTTCTTTCGCCAAACAATAGATTACGGTATCATTGAGTTATTTCTTTGTTTACCCTATGTATACTGTGTCGGATAACACGATGAAGATGTGTAACTTCTTAGATACTCTATTGTTCATCTTTTTATTTTTAGCATTAGATTGGAAAACTATACATTCTCAATTTAAAATATGTGATTGGCGGACTTTGTGGATTTGGGAGGGGAGGGGGGAACCAAACACAGGGGAGATAAATCGCAATTTTGTTGGCAAATAATAAATGTTCTAGGGGAAATTTTATATGCCCTGTGGGCCAATAAGCACTTCGATCCTCCATATAGAGTCTAGATCTAGTAATCTAAATAAATCTAGATCTTGTAGAACAAGTGAATAGGAATAGGCCTTGAACTAGAAATCCGCATCCGATTCCGAACAGAGGGACTCAGCTGAGTCTAGATTCTAAATAGACCCATGACCGACCGACCGACCGAGAAAATTGGTAATATAGTTTCAAACGTGGTAAAAAATGCAACCTTCTTAATCGACAGTGGCAAAGTCACTTCAGGGCTCATTCACCCTGTGACCCCGAGCCGGGGAGCTCCGGCGGGCTGCTGAGTCACGCTAACTAAAGGTAACAGAATCGGGCGAAAAGTGACGCCGTGTAAAACGTTTGTGTGATCTGTAATCATGTCTTACTCACAGTGTGCTTCTGTCTCATCTTCTCTGTCCGCAGATCTGGTGTCAGCTTCTCATTGATATCCACGCAGCTTGGGTCGCCAGGCTGAAGAAAATGAAATAAAATACAATTGGGAAAAAAAATATTATCTCTCTTTATTCAATACAGTGAAAAATAAAGCACAAACCGGCAGGGATAAGTACAACACAACAGTCGCTTCAAAACAAAAACAGCAAAATGCATCATTACTCCACTTACATTCTCCTACTCTCCACCTGAATATAATAATGGCAAAGTCAATGTCCAATACAAGAGAACAAAGTTAGTCATAACATGAACACCCATCTCTTCTGCCTCACATAATCCTTACCCCTTCTGCAACAAAACCACAAATTTTTCAAAAAATAAAAGCAAAATTCCTTTGAATGCTTCACAACGCTGAAGCCTCCACATCACGGTTCCCTTTTCTCTTGAGCAACTAAACGGCCACCACATCACCTCACCAATCTTTCATCCCAGATCTCCACCCCCCAATCTCTTGATGAATAAAGCCTTTGTCTCATAAGTCTAAAACAATGCCGCCGAAACTTACACTGGCCTGATGTGTAAGGTTCTTACGATCAAGCTGTCAACAAACCCCACACTGAAACGAGCGATGAAACACCATAGCACTTGAGTGGTACAAGGTGAGCAGAGGGGGGGTAATCCTGGCAGACCACCAGGGCTGTCTGCATAATGAGAAAGGGTGTCAACAACCAGTTACAACAAGTGGTGTACTCCCCATGGGTTTTTTCTAGCATTAAACAGCTCCACAACAAAGGCTCATTTTCTCAGCACTATCCATATAAATCTCATAGATCTTCTCCTCTCTCCATAACCGTCCTCAAACTTGGCCTTTCCAAATCTTAGTGCTCAAAAGTTGGATATAAAAAAAAGTGATCACCTTGATCCCACTGCTTTTCAAAAAATACAAAATTTTCATTTTTACGAGATTCGGATCAGATTCCATTTTTCTCCAAAAGCTACCTACCCAAGGAAAATTTCAATACACACACATCAGTTCAAATGGTAATTACACTTATAGCCAGCAGAACTCCTACATTTAGACAAGCATGAGTACAATTACATTTTGTAGCTAAGAAAGTAATAATTATTACACTTACATTTAAATCAGCCGACTCTTTCCCCAGTCTGTTGAGAGCATATTTAGTCTACACACACTGATGCCTGACCACCCCGTTCACTAGTCACTTTTGAGTAATGTTTTTTAGTGCCCGTCTCTACTTTTAACCTTCTGATGCGTGCCTTATATTGAATTTCTAAATCACCCTGCCATGGGTTAGAGGTTTGAGAACACACAGGTGTCAGGTATGAGGAAACAAAGAGGCATACTTTATATGTATTGAGACCGTACAATTACAGTATGCTCAGCCCAACCAGGCCTGTCTGATTAAACAATAGTCAGTTTCAAGGAGGCATTTTGCCTCACTCATTACCAATCACTCAAGGGCAACTCCTATTTGTTTTAACTGGGGCAACCATTTTGATTCAATAATGGGATGTTCCCTACTTTTATTCTGCCTATATTCTAGTCATCTAACATTCCACTCTTTTCTGACTCGGACTGACTCAAGGGCACCAGAATCTCTTTATTTGGGAAAACGGTACTGTCAACACAAATAAGTTATTACATAAACGTCTATTCAGAAAAACAAAGACTTTTCCATTCTTCTGTGCACTTACTTCAACTAAACTTTGAAAATATTTTCCTTTCATTTCACAATACACAACACAACATTGGTCAAGACAAAAACAAAATATGAGAGTGATAATAAGGAGGTTACGAACCCTTGAGGTGATTTCTGACACTGTTTCCGGGTTGTTCGTGTGAAATTCTGTCCACAACAAGCCTTTAATAAACTGCTCAATCTGCTGGCGGTACTTTCGGGCAAATGCATTGTTGTTGAACAGCAGCTGGACAGCAGGACTCTCATCGTCAGGAACATATCTGGTGAAATCCATTATTTATGAACCGTCAAACAATTAATATTAACATTTATGCGACTCATTTTATATCAAAAAAATTATTAAGAGACGATTTAAACAGAGACCCCCCCCCAAGAAATATAAAAAAAGAAGACAAGAATAGAGAAGGATTCAAAGCAATGGAAACAGTTATTCTATCTAAATTGTATGACTGAATTATTATTTTATTTCTATTATTACACATTATTTAGACATCCTCAAAAACAAATCTTAAGAGCAAAACTAAAAACACATTAAGTCTTAATTTCCCTTACCTTGTAGAATCCAGGATTTTGCTGTATCTGTGGTATTTGTTTCCTTAGACTGGTTAAGGAGTGCCCATTTATAAATGAATAAAAGGGACAAGAAAAACTTGAACAAGACTTTTATAACAATAATAATAAGATCATTTCTATAGAGCCCACTTCTGTGTGAACACAGCTTTAGGCGCTTTACATAAATGCATGTACGAAAAATATTCACACACACAGATGCACGCCAAACACACGAACACACACACATCTACTTGCTTATCACATGCGCACGCTTACACATCATTAGGAAAGAAGCACATACAGATACATAATAAAATAAAATACACAATGATTCACACAACGCAATTCGCAAAATACATAAATGGATAACATAGTCATTAACATAACATTGTACTGAAAATGACTCAACTGATAAAAATGATGTCATTAAATGTGTCTTTAAAGATATTTTATATTTAGACTCGGATGTATGCCTCAAGGGTTGGGGAAGAGAGTTCAAACTGACGGAGCAAGGTGGGCAAACGATCTTCCAGCTTATTTTTTTACCTCCTTTTCTAGGAACTCTTAAAAGATACTGATTGCCTGATCTTAGTGATCTAGATTTTTTAATCAATAAAGCTGCAAAAACTCAGCTCAAGACGATCATCTACCACAGGGTAGGATTTCCAGATTAAAGACTCATACATCATTCTAAAGTAATTTTTCCAGGTCCTCTTCAGCAAAGCATACACTGTGCTATCACACCATTGTGTCCACCATGGATTTGTCTTTCCCTTTCATATAAATTATTCAGCACGTTTACAAAATCTCTTTAAATTTATTTCGGTCAGGAAACAGGTCTACAGAAAGTTAAGTTTATGGAACCACTAGGGATGGAGAAACTATTGTTGTACGTTAAGGATTTTGCTGCACTGCAAAGGACCATTGCATGGCAGCGGTAGCCTAATGGTTTGATGTGAACGCGCAGTCACCAGACCTGGGACAAGGCTTGTTTTGAAAGTAAAAGCGGAACTACGAATATTACCGATTATTTGTATGTCCCAAATTGTAACAGTTACCAGGCTATCATTGGAGAATTCTGAGCGCGGGTCAAAGATCACACACAACTCGGGGCGAGTCAACTACTAAAAGCGGCATCGATATTTCGGGAAATAGAGCTCCGAGTTCCTACTGACATAAAAATTCAACGGGTGCTTCCCACGATAAAGGAGAAGACAGTAAGTTTTTTGAAAAATCCAGCACAACAGCAGACTGGGACAAAAAATCGGGATACACGCGATTGAAATCGGGAAAATCGGGAAGCTTGAGATTTGGGTAAAAAAATCGGGATATCCCGACTAAATCGGGATGAGTGGCAGGTCTGCTGTTCTTTGAGAATTAATAGAAGAGATTTGCGTGTAAAAACTTTCGGTGTTGTTTTTTTATGGAACCAGTGATCGGACTGACTACAGAAATATATCGGCAGAAAGCCCATTCGTTCCTCTTCTAGAATAACACAGCCATTATACGCAAATAAACACCGGACGCTCCCCGTCGGCTCGCAAGCAGGGCACCATCACCCCGGCTTCGTATAAATTCTCTCTTCTTCCCTTCAGCGCGGCCCGGCGCGCAGCCGATAAGCCGACGGTCGCGAGTGGGGATTTTAATCTCCCCTTGTATTTCTTGCGGTTTTGGTCAAAAAGCCATGTTTACGTCAATATATTTCCATCTTCTGGTTATTTGATAGCCCTGAAAAAATTGAGCTTGTTTTCTATGTTCATAGGTGTGTGTCTACAAGTTTTGTGAATGTCCGTTCAAATTTAAGAATGTTGTGACACCTCAAAGTGTAGACATTTCGCAATTAAAAAACTGTAACATTTTTCTGCAACTTCAGATGTTCATAACATTGTTAAAAATGAAGCTATATATATAAATTTGGTATCAAAATGCTCAGAATGATAAATTCTATAAGGTAGTGCAGTTAACTATCAAATCAGAGGACTTTGAAATTTCAGTTTGTGGTACCTAATTAGAGGGAGGGACAGGGAAAAAAAGATAAAATTTCCCAACATGTAACAGTCACAAAGAAAGAAAAAAAAAAGTGTTCTAAGATACCCTCAAAAATCTATTATGGAGTAAAAGCTTCCAATTTTGCAATGTGTGTCCAAATTTCAAGTTACAAGGTTTTTGACAAAAGATACATTAATCATGTTTCGCGAAGAAATGACGACGCGACATAGAAAAAATAAACATCAATGGCTTTCCAGTCAATTTCCATGTGAATCTCTTTGTTGGTGGTTGTCCTGGTCAAAATAAATATTCAATCATGCCGGCGATGGTGCAATATTCTATCATTCAACGCATCAAAACAACATCAAAGAGACTTCACTCAAATTCTTGGAAACAGCTCATTGACCAAACGATGGCGATGCAGTACACAGTACAAAAAGCACAGCAGTGTCAAGGGCAGGGGCGTTTTTGTCCCGACCAATTTTAACGGAGGACAATCATAAAACTTACAAGAGCAAAACAGCCACATCATGTGACTCCCATTTGAGCATGGAGGTTTGATTGACTTCAAGAAACTATCTGTCACTTGTGTATATATTGAGAATGTTTGCAGAGATTCAGAAAGTGATGAAATTATAAACTGAAGCGATATTATGGAACAGACTATTCAATAACCATTTATTTCCTACAAACCCATCGTACCAAACAGTGACCTTTAAGCCCCAGAAAAATCAAGTCAAAGACAATCCATTGTCTGCACTGAACCATGAACAGCCTAAAAAAAACCTCCCTATAGCCAAATTACACTTTTCATCAGACAGGGGGAACACACAATGTTCTTTTAACTTTGCCCCATGTAACTTTAACAAGCTACCTCTGTGTTTTTACATTGAAGTGCCTTTCCAGATCATTTTAATCTTTCTTAACAAACACTTGCGTTATAGTTCATTGATAAACGGAGTGTATTAAAAGCTAAAACGTTTATAAGGTATTACACAAATTCATTACCCCTGCTCAGAATTTATCTTTCTACAAATATTGTTGTTGTCTAAGGACGGTGCACAGTCCTGAATGTAAGGATCTGTGCGGTATTAGTAATTTTATACTCATTGTTTTGTGAAATTCTGCATAAAGCCAGAAGAGAATAACTTGTAGACAAGTAAGAAAGCATAACTCTTTGAGTTATTTACATTTCATATCGTGGAGATACCAAAGCTGTTCATTGTCTTTTTCTTGCTGTTTTTCATATCTCCAAAATTGATTAGTTTGGCATATTGAGTTGATAAGCCTGTTAAAAAATCAAGAATAAAATCCCTTTTTTCTTATATTCTATTACCAAACCATGTGGCGTATGACCGTATAGTCAATCTTGTGCCTTTACGGAAACAAGTATGTTCTCACAAACAGGCGTATCACCTATTTTAAACAATTTCTTAAAAACTGATAATCAATATCTATAATCATTATAGGGAATGATAAATCAGCGGTTGTACTAATATCTTCCCAAAAATGGAAACGAAAAAGCAAATGGTTATGCCGCAGCAAGAATTAAAAAAGTGTCCAAAACTTTGAAACGCTCTCCTGAAAAATGTCAAAAATGCTCTTACGCCCTTTTGTGAGATGGACGACAATATATTATGAGCTCTAAATGTCAATCTGAGACTGACAGAAAAGGGAGTCAAATTGGTAAGAAAAAATTTTTGGAACCACTTGAGTCTCAAGAGTCTCACGTTTTGGCAATTGCTCATATATATATATATATATATATATATGGTATGGGAGTGTATACAGACCCGGTAACCGGGAATAAAGTCACAAAGCATACAGACCCGGTAGGGGAACTCTTTTGTGATTTCGGAAAGTTTCAGCACCCTCTTGGCTCAGGGTAGAACTAGGTTCTTTTAGATCTATGGCCTAGGTCTAGACCTAGACAGACAGATATAAATCATTGATCTAGTTTCAAGGCTAGCCTAGATCTAGATCTAAAACTAAATGAAGACTGTGGATGTCTTTTCGACGAACGATCGTTTTTCCCCTGTTTTGGAGTTGGAGGAATCACAATTTGAAGAAAAGAACAATGTCATAATTTCAATCGAGCAGTCACCCTCTCTCTCTCTCTCTCTGTGTATCGCTCGCATTCTTTTTTTCTTTGTTTGTCTCTGTCTTTCATTCCCTCCTGCCAACTGGCGGGCATGTCATATACATTTTGCTAGCACTTCCCCCTGCTCTCTCTCTCTAACTCACACACACACACACTACCGGGTCTGGGCGCTGAAACTTTCCGAAATCACAAAAGAGTTCCCCTACCGGGTCTGTATACTTCGTGACTTTGTTCCCGGTTACCGGGTCTGTATACACTTCGATATGGTACACCTATATATATATATAGAGAGAAATCTCGGCTACTAATACTTGATCTAGATATCTAGAATTGAATACTAGATCTAGATTTATTATCAGTCACATGTGAGCTCCCAGGTAAATTTTCGGGAGGACTTCCGTAACGAGCGACCACTATGAGAGAGAGAACAGAGGGGGATGGGATAGGTGTAGACATAGGGGTAGGGTTTGGGGTAGAGGTAGGGGTAGGGGTAGATCATAGATGTTTAGGTTTGGGGTAGGGTTAGGGTTTGGGTTAGGTCTCTTCTATATTGTGTTTGTTGGGGTGGTCGCTCGTTACGGAAGTCCTTCCAAATTTTCTGTCACTGAAAATGCAGCAAAATAGGTTGTGAAAAAATGAACTTGATCCCATTTCACTGATAATATGAATTCTGAAATGCAAGGGTAACCAATTCAAAAGGATACGATCATAAATTAACTGTTGAACATTTGGTTTTGTGTCTTGCGAATCAGTTCCCTCACTATACAAATGTTCATAAAGCCAGGCTGTGTCATCATCATCAAGCATTTTCACAGGTTCTTTCGAAGATGATGATTTATTTGCAGTACCATTTTTACTCTTATCTGTTGCAGGCTCTTTCACTTTTGAGGAAGACTCCTCATTGTTTTTATCAAGATTAACATTTGATTTCGAATCCTCTTCTGCAACATCTTCCTTGGTTTCGCTTTTCATTTCAACGTCCGATCCAGCTTTGGCATCGGTGTTTTCCTGCATCCACTCACTGTCGGATTCATCTTCCTCTTCAGAAGCCAGACCTTCAAAAACAATTCTAGATTGCGATGTAGTTTCATCGTAGTGAATGAAACTTGCGTCAGCTTCACGGTCCTTCTCAAACTCGGCGAACAGGCTCGCGTCTCCGAAGAAGTCAGCCATTTTGAATGAAGAGGCTGGCTGGCTGCCGGTCCATTGCCAGTTGGGAGTAAAGAGTAACATTTCTATGTATATCGTTATTAGACTTGAGTTAAAAAAACAGGCTATACATATTATCTTTTTGTCTTCTTGATAATATGTTTTTCTTTTACTACCATGCAGTGTCGTAAATATTTACTCTGTTAGATGACAAAAGCTCATCTAGCCTTAGGACTACTTGAGATGAATTTTGTTTTGAAAAAGGCCATTTGGCATTTGAGACATTTATTTTTCAGTTTTTCAGTTCAAAAGAGTTCCACAATAGGCCTGGCCTACCCCTAGAGAGTAGAGAGAGTGCAGAGTGTAGACTAAAATAGTGTGTAAAACATGGTCTCTCACTCTCAGGCTAACTCCTGACTTTCTATTGTGTTAGTTAGCCAAGTGTAGGTTCTGTGCTATCAACAGAAGAACAGTAAGTGCAAGGAATCGGCGGTGAGAGCTTCATCTCCTTCTCACCAGTATAAACTTGCTAGATCTAGATCTAGATCTAGATCTAGATTCTGGTATAATAGTTTTGGAACAATTAATTCCTTGCTGGGCTTGCCGCGGCTTGCGTCCTCTTTTTCAGAACGAAGTGACTATTCGGACTCGAGTCCGAATATGAAAAAGTGTTATTCGGACTCTGATTCTTGTCCAGCATGACATCACTTCCGACTTCCGACTTCCTGTGACTCGTGAAACCGGCTTCCTGTCCTGCCTCACTCGTGACTCGCCTCAGGCTGGGTAGAGACCGGGATCACTTCGGGCAAAAAGGCGTTTTGTGTAGGAGCCGAGTTTTAATTTTATGATGAATTTGAGGCCGGCCTGAAAAGTTATAGCGCTTCTAATAAATGTTTATTTGTCAAGAGGTCATCAGAAGCAATTAAAGATGGCTCGTTAGCGTGTGTCGGGGTCAGATGGGCGGCCTGCACTCGTGTGGCTGTGTGCGTGTCGGGGAGGGGGGTGGGGGGGGGGGGCACTATCGGTCCGGGCGTTGAACGTCGCATACGCGTCAGTCTTTTTCCCCCCGGCAACTGATCATTATTACAATAATAAGATAGTCTTGACGTAGATCTACGTTAGGGCTGGAGTCTGCTCGATTAATCGAAGGCTTGCGAGCGATGGACGGCTCGTGCCAGAGGCTTGCGAGCGGGCTTGAGTCTTGCCCGCTACCGGAGTTGCTACTCGTGGACGCCGGACGGGCTTACTGAATTTTTTTTTGGTGGGGGGAAGGATTATGTTTTGCTTTATTGATTTTCTGGGCGTAATTCGACATCATAATTAATATTTGTATGATAGAACATGCACAATACACATACATAATACCAGTTACAGTGCAGCAAGATGTTTTAAAAAAAATTATAGGCCTACAATGTAATTAACAATGTGATATAATTTACCTTAACAATGTCAATGGTCTTCTGATAGAGAAGCAGTCAAATCAAAAGTGTTTTACATTGTTCAGAAACAAAATCACGATTGTCATCCCCTCCCCAATGCTTTCTCTTCAACTTCAACTTGTTCTAAGTGTCGGGGTGGGAGTGGAAGTGTAGTTTAGGCGAGTGATTAAATTACAAGCCACGGGATGCTAATAATACTGATTTATTTTGTCAGTTAAAAATTGTTTGTAAGTGTTCACACCTTTATTCTGCGTCCTAAATAGTTTAGACCGCGACCCCAGTGCTTTCTTGTCGTATCTTCATTTTTAGTACCAGTGAAAACAGCTCATAACAAAATCGGAGCCTACGAAGATATCACATTTTCACTGATAAAGAACTGAGGTAGCGAATGGTCTGCACTATAGGCTATTACAGCCCTCTTCGCCTTGCACCAAAACCAGCGCAGCTCTCGCTTCCTCCACGTCCAGAGTTCAGAGTTCACGCCGCGAACGGGGTGGATTACCGGTAGATCTTGCTGCTCGGTGCTGACGAGCGGTGTTGTCCTGCCAGGGCGGTAGTTGGACTCAAAGCAGATTTATTGGCACGAGAGCAAGCCCTTAGCACAAAGCAATACGAGACACAAAGCAGGTCTTGGGACCAAGTGCTTTGCTCTCCTGCGATTTGAGTCTTGTCTGCCGTCCGCTGCTCGTATGCCTTCGATTAATCGAACAGACTAGTTTGTGGCGCAGTGACACTGTGCGCGGGGTCTCTCTCTCTCCCCCTCTCTCTCTTTCTGACGTTAGTGGTTTCACGAATTGCAAGCAGGGAGGGGAAGGAAGAGGGGGTCAGACACAAGTGGCTTCGTGGATTGCAAGTTGGTGTGGGTACTTGAAACTGAGGCTAGACTCGACGTATCATGCTGGTGATTTGATTTGATGATTTGACCTAGTGGTTTGAGGCTTGTGACTTGAACTAGGGGCTTACGAGCACGAGCGTGTTTGCTGCCGGGGTACAGCCCTAATCTACGTAATGAATTGTGCGCTGGTCTATGAAATCAAAAGTTGCCGTATGCTCAGCTCTACACAGCAACACAACTTTTTCTTGGTAAACAATCGATATGAGACAGGCTTGTGTGTATTTGAACGAATCGGTCTTTTTTTTTTTATACAGCTCATAATATGCAGGTGCCAGGTGGTCTGCTAATCTTCAATTTTACCTTTTTCTACAACAAAAAATGGCGGAAAATTGGAAGCACTAAACATTAGATCTATAGAGCGAAGACACTTCCTTTTTTCCGGACCCGAAATTTCTTATTCGGGCTCGAGTCCGAATATGAAAAAATGTTATTCGGACTTGAGTCCGAATAACGACGGCCTTTTCAGAATCTAGATTTATAGATCTAGAACTTAGAATTACCTACTGGGACTGTGTAATTGTGTCAAAAGTCAAAAGACTCATTTTGTTGTGTGTTGTAGTTTTTCTGTAATTATTTTATTTAAAAATCACACTGCACAAAATCGACAGCAGTGGCCTCTTCCCAGCACCTCTTCCCCTATCAAGCCGAGAGTACGTGATTGCTATGCGCAATCTCATTGATCAACATAATTAACTCTCTGAACCCCTTCGAACGCTGGGAGCGTCCGCCGGTAATAACCCTGTTCCCCATCAGACGCTGGGAGCGTCCAGTTCTAGTGACAACTGTTTCGTTTTATTTAGTGCTAGATTTTTACTTTTTTTTTCGGAACTATTCCGGAACCAAGTTTTTTAACAATGACTAAGCCTTTGTTTCGCTTTTTAGAAGTTGGAGGCGAGCTTTTGGGGTTATTATGAGACATAGTGCACTAGGTTTAGGTGACTTGAAAAAAACCTCCGGGAAACGGTGGAAAAAAAGGTCAACTCAGTTTGGTTGTTCTGTTCATAGATCTAGTATTTATATTAAAGCTTCCGTCTCGATTGTTATCATTATAATAAAAACATTTTTCATGAATGCTGGAAATATTTAGGAACAAGATCGGAAGTCGGAACGGAAGTTATGCTGGACTCAATTCAGAGTCCGAATATAATTTTTGTCGATATCGGATCACCTGGGTTGTCAAATCATTGAATTGACTAGGCTTTAGGATAGAAAAGGGAAAATTATTTCCTACTTTTTAAAGCGTATGCAAACCCTTGGAACGAAATTTTAAAGAGTAACGCTCACACACCACCAACACTTAAAGGGGGTAATCTACAGGTTTAATGTGTAATATATGCACATTGGTGGGTAATGGGGAGCCCTGACTCTCAAGTATAAATTATTTTTCATGCTGAAAAAAAAAAAAGGCCACATCTGTTCGGACTCGAGTCCAATCAGACTTTTTATTTATTCGGACTCAAGTCCGAAAATGGGTTTTATCTCTTCGGGCTCGGGTCCCCAAAAAATGTTTTATATTTATTAAATTCGGACTCAGCTTTTAAAGCGAGTAAAGGAGGTCACATAATATAACTGTCATCGGGGGATTTTACATAAAACCAGAATTAGAACTAGAATTGGCTGGGTAACTGTGTCAAAATCAAAAGACTACACTCTCATTGCCAAATAGCAGTGTCTGTATGCACATGTTAACCGACAACTAGGCCAGGGCAAAATTGACTTTACTAGTCGACTAGTCGACTGTGAGCCCAAGATCGACGCTGTGACCCTCATCTACCAGTCGCTCGTGACTAGGGGTGGGCAATGAGTCGCTTTTTTATTTAGGAAAATCTGGAATGTTGGTGCACCCCTTTAGGAAAATCCGATTAACCGGATTTTAACCTTATTTTCCTCTGAACCCCATTCTAAAGTGGGTGTGAGTCGCTTTTCAAATCAAAGTGGGTGTGAATCGCTTGTGAAACGGTCGGCGCTGCCTAAAAAAAGATACCCTGCTTTTTATATCCTAGTTTACAATTATTGACTCATCCCAAAAGTCTGAATTCTCTTAAAGTTACAGATCCATTAGTTATATTTGTACGTGAACAGTAAGAAGAAACTGCGCCAGCTATTTTTTCCCATCTGTTTAGAGATAGAATAAAGTATCCATTGGGACAAAATAAACCTGGTATGTAAATTGATTCACCACCGCAGTACCGGTGACAGCGACCGCGGGCAGGATGTGACGTCAAATCATGTCAAGGTCCCAACCCCTCCCCCGCCCCTCTTTTTCCCCCGTCCCCCAAACATGCCTTTGCGTGAAGGTGTTGATGACTGACGTCATTCACAATACCACTACCACCGAGCCCTCCCCATCGGGTAGGAAAGCTGCTGTGATAGATCTAGATTCTAGATCTAGTAATTTTACCACCTTTATAATTAGTTTCTGGTTTTGTTTTTGTTGTTGTTTTGTTAACTGCATAGGTACATACCGGCCCGGACC
>NW_004797523.1:322982-365995 GCF_000002075.1 Aplysia californica
AAAAAAAAGTTTTCATCAAGACCTAGGCCCAAGTGTGTGTGTGTGTGTGTGTGTGTGTGTGTATGAGTGTGTGTGTGTGCGGGCGCGCGCGCGTGTGTGTGCATGTGTGTGTGCGAGGTGAGGCTGGCTGGCCTGCAGGGTCTCAGTGCTGTGCAGAGCTGACGCGCCAGTCGCAGTCACCGTCACTGAAACAATTACTGTAAAACTAATGATTGCTGTCTAACTTGGCTGTCTTCCGTTATTTTGTTGGCTTCACTGTAATATTATAATTATAGCATTCGTTCAAATTCCAAGAGATCAGATTTGGTTTTGCAAAAACACACGTAAATAATTATGAGATCAAAACAGTTGATTACACATAAGTATGTAGGTTATATGAATTATTTTTAAGCGCAATTCTTATTTTTAAAACAAAGTAAGATTAAATACATTTTGCGCAGAAACAAACTATTAGAGGCTTATAGTAATCCCACAACGTTTGTTTTCCGAAGCCGGAAGTCGAAGAGCTAAACATAGAAGTAGTCAGCCCAAAACCTATGACCCTGTAGGCTATAAGAGCATAAGAAGTCGTAGCTTCACTCTATGTAAAGTCAAGGTCAAAGTCACAGTCACAGTCGACTTTTAGAGTTTGACGAAAACGTCGAGTCGACTTTCCGACTTTCTTATTCGCCGACTTTGCCCTTGCTTACCGACAACCCAGGGTCTATATATGGTAACCGGCCCCAGGCACCACTACCGAGTACCAGTCAACAGCATCATGATTACTTCCACCACCACTACAGCATCATCATTACTTCCACCACCATTTGTCTTTCCACATGTGAAATTTCATTTTATTGTGTGTTATAGTTTTTCTGTAATTTTATTATTTTTTAAAATCACATCTCACAAAATCGACAGCATTGGCCTCTTCCCAAACCTCTTCCCCCAGCAAGCCGAGAGTGTGTGATCGCTACACGCGATCTCATTGGTGGACATATTTAACGTTGTTCCCAGCAAGATAAACTCAACTTGGTTGTTCTGTTCATACTAATGATGCAGGGAGGGCCAGTTTAGATAATCTAGTAACTGGATATTAAAGCTCCCATCTCGATTGTTATCATTATAATCGAAAAAATTTTCATAAATGCTGGAAATAGTTAGGAACAAGGATAGATCTAGCTGTTTGGTAATTGCCAAATATATATGTAGTGAAATCTGGGTGTGATATATTCTATTGTGTAAATTCATCAGTCCGTACTCTGCCTAATCGGCCCCTTTTTTTCGTTGTGTGTTTTGGACTTGCCCGTACACTGGTATCAATGGGGTATTTATGCATTCAGGCTTTTTTTTCTTTCCTTCGTTCCTCTGGGGTTTTACACATGTTTTTATTGTAGAAAATTGAAAACTAATAAAAAGAAAGAAGTCGGAAGTGACATCATGCTGGACTCAATTCAGAGTCGGAATGTAATTTTGGTTTTATCAAAACTCAAATCTGAATAGTCACCTCGGGAAAAAAAGTTATGTTGAAATTTGGATGGACTTACGTAGCAAGCGACCACCCCAACCAACATAATAAAGATTGACCCTACCCCAACTCCTACCCCCAACCCTTTCCCTAAAAACCCTACCCCAACCCTTACCCTAATCCTCCATTTATTTCATAGTGGGTGGTCGCTCATTATGGAATTCCTCCTTGCGATTCGTCTAAGATGGCCACCTATTGTTGAGTAGAAAAGTGATCGTCTTTAGGAAGGATTTATCAAAATGAAGGAAACTAACCTTTCCCGTTCCCTTCTGAGGTCCCAACTGGAGATGGATGCAGGCTTAGGTTGCAAAGGCCCATAAAAATTAAATGTTTTTGTTTATTTGGTTTGAGTGTTTTACGGTACCGCACTTACAAAGTCTGCATACTGTCATATGAGCTCGTGGGTAACAGACACATTATTTTGAATTTTGTCTAGGGGGCGGCCGTACCCTACTTTTATTGATTTTGGACCACCAAGGTATCTTTATTTTAATGTGTACAACTTGCACACATGACCTCTGAGATTTTTCGCCCGTATCCGAGAAGGCTAAGTGTTTGATTTTACCTACCTTAAGGTTAGGGGCGTGGCTGAAGGACATCAGTAAAAAGGATCCAAGGAGTAGCAGTAGAAAGGCTGCAGAAAGCGTTAAGAGCCCAGAGGATGGGGCAAAGGAGGTGAAACAAGACAATTTTAAGAGAAGAAAATTTTCTGTCACTGCCTGGATTCTACCATAAGGACAGGGGCCCCCATCTTCTGTGTTCAATGGCTAAGTGCCGAACTGCTATGCCGTGGGTGCCAGGGTGGTCTTGTTTTACAGTGTAGTAAACTAGTACAAGGGCCACATTTAGTCCTGATGCTGGATAAAAATAGATTTGCCTTACTCCCAAGAAGATTTTTATATATTTGTAGTTGTATAATAAAACCAGACAATTCATGAATTATGACCATGTGGTTGTTGCTCTGTGACAATCCTGAAATTCATTGGTTTCGTAATTTTTTTCATGTTTGTATTTTGTTATTCCTTTCACAGAAATGTTTGAAAGAGCAATTGAAGTGCAGCTTCGTGGAAAGTCTGTACGAATTCCTCTATGGTTGCTCCTGGCAGCTGGAGCTGGAGTAGCCTGGTTCACTTACAATCAGAAAGTGAAAAAAAAATCAGCACTGGTGAGTGTATTTTTGGATGCAATAGCTCAACCCGTACCTATTGCAATAAACATGATAAGATTGCTGTTATATATTATGTTCAAGCTGTAAGATTTACAGTTACAGTCTATTAAGAGGTCCAGCTACTTACAAAAGCTATTTTCGTTATTAATGAATCTTTTCAAACTAAACTTTCACATAATATGCAGTACCCTCCCGGAAATAATTCAAAACATAAAAACAAAAAATTAAAGCCCAATATGTTATGTTATATCGGCAGCCATATCGAAATTATATAATACTTAGGAAAATCCTAAAATTTTGAAAACCAAAAGGCAATGTTAATTTTAAAAAACCCAAATATCAATTTAGTAGAAATAGTTATAGGTAACTGACTGGTATTTTAAAATCTTTTTCCTATATTCTGGAATTTCTCTGACTTTCAAAGTGAGGTATTTTTTTGGGTTAAAATTTTGAGCATAAAATTACTTTCAGAAGCAGATTTCTCCGGCAGTAACTATTTTTTAAGATAAAAAATCTTGTCAGTGGCCTGCAACAACCAAATCTGCACATGTGTAAAAAGTTTCAGCTCAGGCAAGGAGTGGTAAATTGGAATGTACGAAAGAAGAACTCGATGCTTATGTTAAGCAGACGTACAGCGATTAAAGAAGAGTAGTACCATTACCTTATATGAGAGACCTGAAGCGTCCAGCTGCCCCCGTCGTCAAATATTACCTGGGACCAATTAGAGAGAAAGAAGTAGATGAGTTTGTAAAAAAAGCAAGATCAAAAAGTGCACCTGGAGGAGATGGCGCGTCTTATAAGGTGTTCAAGTATAGCGACACGCTGAGACACACCCCCTTTGAGATGCAAAGAGGCCTTTGGAAAGACAAAGAAATCGTCAAAGATTGGTGCAGAGCGGAGGGCGTGTATCTACCCAAAGAACAGAATGCAAAGGAGATAGGACAGTTCAGACCTATTTCAATCATCAATGTGACGTGCAAGATCTTTATGGGAATACTTGCAAAGAGGACTGTAGCATATTTGCAAAGTAACGGCTATGTGGATGAAAGGGTTCAGAAAGCCGGGGTACCAGGGATCCCAGGCTGCATCGAGCATGCTTTCACCATTAGGGACACAATCCAAGAGGCCAAGGAAAACAAGGAAAGTTTTTAAAGTAGTGTGGTTGGATCTTGTGAATGCCTACGGGTCTGTTCCCCATAAATTACTGATGAAGGCAATGGATTTTTTGTACGTCCCGCAAGAGGTGCAAGATTGCGTTCGTTCTGCAAGGAAGCAAGGTTACCGAAAGAAAGAAAGCGAACGAAGCCATGGAAGACCAGAGCGGAGGCACATGGGAGGTAGCCGCTGACTTAAAGGGCTTTGAGAGATTCTTCCCCATTCCAACTACGAAAAAGCCAGACATTGTCTTATGGGAGGAAAAAGACAAAGAGGTGCACTTGGTAGAGCTCACGGTGCCCCACGAGGACAATATCTATGCCGCTCATGAGCGGAAAGAAAACCGTTACAAGGCACTCGTCGAACAATGTGAGGAGGCAGGATGGAAGGCAACCCATTTTCCGGTAGAGGTAGGATGCAGAGGTTTTGTAGCAACAAGCGCCCGTAAATGGATGAGAGTGACAGGACTTACTGCAAAGAAAAGCAACCAACTCACAAACTCCCTTCAGGAGACAGCAGAGAAAGCCAGTCACTGGATCTGGTTGAAGCGAGAGGACGCAGGCTGGAATGAATCCTAAAGTTGGCAGCAGAGGAAAACAGTCGAACTAACATGGAGACCTCACATCGGTGAGGGGGCTCGGTGCGTCAGAAAAGCGGAAGAGAGGAAGAGCCCGAAACAGCGACGCATTCTCTCCTGATGATCTCCATGCTAGAGTCCGGGATACGGAGCGTTCGGCTGTGAGCAGTGCATTTTGGCTGTTTAGACTACGTCTTGATTAGTGGATGAGATTTTAGGATTCTAGTAAAATAGGGTCTTTCAAAAATAGTTTTGAGAAAAACGCATTTAAAAATGTCACTGTAATTTGAGGGTTTGTTCCTTTTAGCTAGAGGTTGCAGTACCATATGCACTTTTATTTCTAATTACACGTAAAATCTAATTTCTGTACAGTTACAAATAGCCTCATTTATAGAAGCTTAGTGAACCAAGTAGACACAAAATAACAAAAAAGAAAGAAAAAGTGCCCAATTGGTCATTTTTGCATAAGGGGGATGAAGTCATTTAAGACATATTTTCACCTATTTTATCATTTTTTTACCAAATGGACCAGAAAATCTGATTCAGCAATGATCAAGGGTGTTAAAAAGCTGCTTTCCAGAAAATCAATAATTTCATCGTAAATTGACCCAAAACGTTACCAGCTAGACCCCTTAAGGCTTTTTAAAGATTGCTTTTCTTACAAATTTTGAACGATACCATTGTTTCATTTTTTGGCTGTCATTGTGAGATTTAATTTGAGGCTACATTTTCTCTTTTGATTGAAGAGGCATGATGATGAATCTGTGGTCAAGACAATAAATTATGATCTTTACCTACAACCCTTCTCCCACCGAGACCTAACATTGACAACACACTCTATGGAACATTACAGCAACTGCAGCAAACCTGCACTTATCACTACATGGCATTGGACAGAAGGGCAAGAGCCCAGCTGTTGCTGAATCAATAGCAACAACAACAACAACATGATCTTTACATACATAGTGATATTTGTGGGTCTAGAGATGTAATAGGTGGGACTGGCTTAGGCTTTGGGCTGGTCCCAGAGTGGCTCTGTAGGTCTGCCCTGTAGCTCGCATAGCGCGCGCCGTGTAAATGAACATATAAATTATCGTGCGCTTGAGCAGCGCCGCTCTGTTGTAAAACACATCTTGCACACAACCTGGCTTCATGTTCATTTTCGGCTGAAATTCTTCACAGGTCATCAAAATCTGCAAGAAGTAAGTATTATTAGGTGCTTTGCTATTAGATATTGATGCTAGCATCAGCACTTGACCTCAAAATCCCAGGAAATGCACTTTGTCATACATTAAAATTTCGAATCGAAAGGTTGACCTAGTTTCAACTGTTTGTTTACATTCGTAGGCCTGTGTACTTCTAGGCTAGAATCTATATCTAGATTGATAGTTCAGGAGTTGAGATGCAGAGGGATGTTCCTAGAATGGCCTAGATTCTAGATATACGAGGGACGTCCAGAGAGTAAGTACCATTTTAAGATAATTATAAAAGAAATAACTTTCCCAATCAGAACGATTTATTCTTGAATACCTCATATTTATGACTACTTCTCCTCGTAGTCACCCGAACAGTTGAGGCATTTGTTGTTGCGTGGGACGAGCTGAATGCCCTCATCGTGGAAAGCTGCCGCCCGCGATGTCAGCCAATGTCCAGTCTCTCCTTTGAGATCAATGTCTGAGTCGAAGTCCTGCCCGGCCCAAAACTTTTTCAAATGCAGGAACTGATGAAAGTCACTCGGAGCCAGGTCTGGGCTGTACGATGGGTACTTCAACTGTTCACATCTGAAAGAGGCGATCAGGTTTTGGGTCTGTGCAGACTTGTGAAAAGTTGCATTGTCGTGAAGCAGAACAATGCCGTTGCTAAGCATTCCGCGTCTTTGGTTTGAATCACTCTACGCAGGCCGTGTCAGGAAAAAAGTCATGTGTACAGTGTTTGGGGACAGGCAAGGAGTTCTTTCAGTAGAATTTGGGGGAAATGGGATGACAATTAACTCTGATGTGTACTGCAGCACACATTTAAAAACTGCGTAGAACGATTCAAAACAAAAGACACAGAATGCTTAGCGACAGCGTTGTTCTGCTTCACGACAATGCAACTCCTCACATGTCTGCACAGACCCAAAACCTGATCGCCACCTTCGGATGGGAACAGTTGAAGAACCCATTGTACACCCATTGACTTTCATCTGTTCCTGCATTTGAAAATGTTTTTGGCCCGGCAGGACTTCGACTCAGACGCTGATCTCACAGGAGAGACTGGACATTGGCTGACATCGCAGATGGCAGCTTTTCACGATGAGGGCATTCAGAAGCTCGTCTCCCGCTACAAAATACCTCAACAGTTCTGATGAGTATGTGGAGAAGTAGTCATATATATGAGGTATTAAAAAATAAATAATTTTGATTGGGAAAATGATTTCTTTTATAATTATTAAAAAACGGTACTTACTGTCTGGACGTCCCTCGTAGATAATAATAATTTACATCTGATCTAGATCTACATTTAAAGCATTCACCATCTATCTAAATATCTGATGTGCAGTGCCCGGAAACAGATCTCAAAGCAAGGGCTAGATAAGGATGAAAGAATATCATACCGTATGAGGAGATTGGACTTATGAAAGAAGGAAAACAAACCAGACGAGCGAGGAGACAGGATTGAAGCAGAGAATGCGTATACAACGCTCACACTGGGTTCCCAGAGGTCTTAAGAAAAGTCCTTTAAAATTAAAGCCCTTAGTTTTTGTCAAAACAAAATTAAGGATCTAAAGTCATTAATTTTTTATGCCGGATTGTCACATCCTTATATAATAAAAGATCCTTTAATTTGGCTATATTTGTCAAAATAAGGTCATGGAAATTGTGGATGGTGCTCCTTCAAGGCTGTTGCATCGCATAACATGGCACACAGCACACAGTACATAGCGCGGCAGACCCGTCAGTTGCCACATTCCACAGATGCCAACCCACAGTTCGCCTGTGCTACACGCAGAGGGCACACGCTAGGCCAGCTACAGGTCAGACCTACAGAGGCACTCTGGGACGGGCCTTAAAGTGCTCACACTCACAGACACACTTGCATGCACATGCACAGATGCAGTACCATTAGTTTTAATAAACAAATTAGTTTAGTGACTCTAGAAACCTTACAGAGGTAGTTGCTGTTGAGTTTATAGATCTAACACTGATTGGTAGTTGTGACTCTCAACCATAAAAAATGTTACTTGTGGTGAGTAGATACATACTTACTTGATACAACTTGGATGGAATTAAAGGAGAGCTTAATAATCCTTAGCAGGCACAATACTGTTGTTGAGTTCCACTCTCAAATTGATTTTGAACTCTCGAAAGATTTTTATAATGGATTCTTAATCGAGCACATCTGTTATCTACAGTTCTGCGAAAGATGACACATAGCTATTAGGGTAATATTTTTGAGTTGCAGTTACCTTTTCTGTGTTTTTCAGATATCAGATGAAAACTCTACCTCTGTGTCTTCTGTTTCAAAGACGGTGCCTGAAACAGCTAAAACTGGTTCAAAGGATAAACAGAAGCGAAAACTCACAATTCTCTATGGATCTCAGACAGGAAAAGCGAAGGTGAAATGAAAATATGGTTATCAAAAGAAAGCTGGATTTGTCTGATTTGTCTTGGGGGATTGGTCAGTTGGCTTTCCTACCACTGATTTTTCATTGTTGTCTCACTGTTTTCAGGGCTCCTGTACAGGTGGTTGGTCAGCAGCTTCTTTTCAGGGTCACAATTATCTTAATCTCTTCCTTGGGAAATAGTGCCATTTTGTACATGCTCACTAGTAAGTGAGAATCTGCATCAACTCTTGGCATTTTCTGATCGTAAATGGTAGTAAATGTGCCTTGAATGTAGTAAACATTTGGTAAACAGTCGTAAATTAACCTGTGTACAGAGGGATGAAGCCAGCAAGACTTTTCAGTGAAGGTCAATAAGTTCATTTTTGCTGGTCGTAATTGTGATATTATATTTGTTCAGCTTTTCCCTGTCTGAGAGTACGTTTCACGCGGCTATGGCGGCAGGCGGAAGTGTATGTGATCCAAGGCTCAATCGGGAAAATGAAGATCTACTTTTGCTTTTGTTACCACCCAGAAATTTGATGACGATAGACTGGTAACGCAACATTTATGTCATGCAGGTTGTGCAGTATAAACGCTGTGTTGTCGTGTAAATAAAATTTAATCAATATTTGGACTCGTCTCTGTGCTTTCACTTGTGGGAAAAAAAAGAAAAGAAAATACAAGCATTGTCCGATTTTTAGATTATCGGGCTCACCATCGTGACCTGTCCGTGAACCTGCGCGCTTCGCATCGCAAATAAATGCGGCATAGTGCGAGTACTGGGGGGGGGGTGTGATGTGGAAGGCAACACCAGAGAGGAGAAATACTTAGAAGCAAATTTCTGTATTTTGACTTGATTTAGAGCTCTCTACAAAGTGCGTGTTGGTGCAGGTCATATGCGGAATCGGGACCCTTCATACTTTGTAAGCTGTATTATTGAAATAAAGTGTTTGCGTTTCATTGGGTTGGTGATAGTAAATTATAACTCCAGTGTATATTGCAGCTTTCTGTTTAAGACTGGCAGATTTTCAGTGTCACTGCATCTTGCCGTTCCACAGTTTTTACAACTCTCACACTTACTTATTTGTCCTTACTTGTCCACTGTGTTGGGGTCACTGCAGTCGGAACATGTCCATCTCCCTCTTCAGGATCCATCCCAGAGTCTGTCTACTTATAGTTTCCATCATGATCTGGTTGGAGATCCATCGGACTGGTCCGCACAGATGGCTGTGTTTCCCTTCTCCTCTTTGGATCCCCTTCTCCTTCAGTCTCCCGAGAGTGTGGGAACCGCTATCCGCCCTATTCTTCCTCAAATTTTCCCTTACAGCGGTTAGGACGGTTGGTGGGTCCAGTGTCAAATTCCCTCCCACTTTTGCTTCTCCAGCCAGCTTGTCTGCTCTCTCGTTGCCGGTTACCCCCGCGTGACCCGGGCAGAAGATCCAGGCCACTCTTTCCAGGCTGCTCTCCCTGATCGTAGCCTTCCTGTCCACATACAGCATCCCTTTCTGCACCTTCTGCAGCGTGCTTATTGAGTCAGTAATGATTACTGCTCGCTGATGGCTAGTGTTCTTGATCCAGTGTAGAGCTTCACTTATCGCTTTTATCTCCATACACATACTTGATGTTGTCAGTGCAGTTGCTCCACTGTGCTCTTTCACTACTACCCCATCAACTCTGACACTGAAGGCCCAGCCCGATTTGACTCCTCTGTTGACTGATCCATCCGTGAAGATCACAGCATCTCCATGTTCGCTATGCTTTTCTATCAGGGTTTCAATTTCAGCGTTTGTAGCTCCAAGTGGCCAGTTGCAACATTCTCTACCTAATGTTGCCTTCACTGTTGTAATTTTTGTTCCATATATGTAACATTAATATGTTATCGATGTCGCAAATGAACTCCCTTTTTCGAGCTGACGTGGAGCTTGATTTGCTGGGGAGTAAATTGGCTGGACGCCCTGTTTGTTCTTCTTAAAAGTATGAAACTGTGCACTCATGTGACCATAATCCACACAGAAAAGGTTTTAAATATCTTCTCTAAAGTTCTTTTTGTTATTGTGTTAACTTATTTATTTGTCCCTACTTTCACAGGGTTTTGCTGAGAAACTGGGGGCTACAGTCAAGCAGCTGGGCTACGATGCCACAGCGATAGATTTGAAGAATTATGACCATGAAAACTTATTTCAGGCTCAGGTATGTTACTGGGGAGTGTTTAATTTTTTAAAAGGACTGGAAAGAACTCCAGAATACCATTTTTTAAAAACCCTTGGTGGCTATTGTGGCTTCAGTGATTATGAATACTGCTTTATAACTCACCTGAAATAATTGAAGCATCTTGATGGCACCTGTTGTGTATGGGACTTATCAAGATTATTGTCCTTCCCTGTTTTAAGGGAGCTACCTCCCGTCACTTTAAGACATGCGCAGTAGCGACTAGTGGGTTGAGTTATAAAGTTCAGTTTGCTGTCCGAGATTCGTGTGGTGAATGGTTATTATTGTGCTCGTGTCAGTTAGTGAAGTGTTCTGGATTAAAGTGAAACCAAAGTAGACAAACATGGTGTCAGAAGTGCGTTGTGTTGTGTAAAATTGTGTCTGAAGTGTAGACACATTCACAGGTAAACGTATCAAGAAGAATTTCTTACAAACAAGACAAGGTATGTTAGAAAATGTGGTTTAAACCCCCTGAACTGTTAGCATTCCACGAACCGTCAACATGGCCCTCTTGGAGAAAAAGATTCTGCCGGTTTCGACTGGCATCGAAAATGAGTAAAGAGGATGGTGAAATTCAGGTTAGTTCTCTTCTCTATGCAATGGGGGCGGAAGCAGAACTAATTTTTGCCCAGTTCCAGTTGTCAGAGGAACAGCAAAAAAATTTTGACACAGTTTTGACAAAGCTGAACGAATATTTCGTCCCCAAAAGAAATGTTATACACATCCTTGCTAAGTTTCACAGAAGAAATCAGAAGTAAGGTGAAAGTGTGAAACAGAACATACGTAGTTCATATGAGCTTGCAGAGCATGCACAGTTTGGGGAAAAAGAGGAGACCATCAGGAATAGACTAGTCTTAGGTCTCAACAATAAGGACTTGTCAGAAAAGCTTAAACTTGAGGGAGATTTTACCTAGAAAAAAGCCTTTGAAATAGCAAAACAACTCGAGCAGGTCAAGCAGGAACTCGAATAATAAAGGTCAGCCAGTCAAGAAATAGATAAGGTGCATCAGTACAAAAATGCACAGTCCCAGTTTGGAAGAAAGAAATATCAGCCACATACCGAAAAAACCCACTGCGGGAAATGTGGACTATCCCACGACCAAGGGTGTCAAAAGGAAAGCAGTGTCACAAGTGTGGAAAAATGTCCCATTTGGCCAAGGTGTGCAGAACACCAAAGAGCAAGATCCAAGGGTTAGAGAAATTGAAACCAGAGATAGGGAAACAGAGGAAACCTTCCTGATAGGGGCAGTGAAATCTTCAAACAAAAATGCGTGGAGGGTCGAACTAGAAGTGGAGGGACGGCCAGACAACTTCAACTTTGATACAGGTGCAGACGTCAACGTCACCAGCAAGGAGACTTGGGTCAAGATAGGAAAACCAAAGCTGCCAAAATGTGACCACGTCAAACTCATGAGTCCTTGGGGCCGGGCCGAATTAATCAACTAGGTCGCTTCCAGACGACATCTAGTCTAAGTCAACGGCAATATATATCATCAACGGTCAAGCGGAAAGCCTGCTTAGTCGGGATACGTCTACATCCCTGGACCTTATACAAAGACTTCAAGTCGACGAAACTACGCTCTCCACCGCGAACTGCAAATCAGTTCGCATCAAACTGAAGGAAGGAGCACAGCCCTACAGCATCACCACCGCCAGGAGAGTCCCTATACTGCTTCAAGAAAAGGTGAAGAAGGAGCTAAAAGCGAGGAAGGACAGCGGCATCATTGAAGAAATCACTGAACCGACAGATTGGTGCAACAGCATGGTACCAGTGATCAAGCCAAATGGAGCAGTGAGGATATGTGTTGACTTGAAGAAACTAAACAATGCAGTCCAAAGGGAACGGTATGTCATACTGACGACAGAAGAAGTCATCCATAAACTAACTGGTTCAAAGATATTCTCTAAGCTAGATGCCAAATCTGGATTTTGGCAAATCCCCTTGGACAAAGACTGTGAAGCTTACATCCTTCATCACACCATTTGGTCGATTTTTCATGAGAAGGCTGCCATTTGAAATATCAAACGCTCCAGAAATCTTCCAGAGGATCATGACAGAAATCCTTTGACAGCATAGATGGTGTCATCTGCTACTTTGAAGACACTATACTACATTCGAAGACGGGGGGTGAACATGAAAAACTCCTGGAGAGGGTCAACCAGCGATTGAAGGAAGCAGGGTTAAAACTGAATGAGGAGAAGTGTGAATACAAGAGGACAGAAATCAAGTTCCTCGGGCATGTTATCAACAGTGAAGGCGTGAAACCAGACCCTGCCAAAATAAAGGCGATTCAGAAGCTGAAGGAGCCAAGCAATGTGGAGGAGGTGAGGAGATTCCTGGGAATGGTGAACTACCTTGGCAGATACATACCACACGTGGCCACAGTTTTGAAACCACTCAATGACCTCTTGAAGAATGAAATGACTTGGAGTTGGGACAGCAAGCAAGACTGAAGCATTCAAGAATGTCAAGGAGATGCTCAACACAGCTCCAACGCTGGCTTATTATGACCCAATGAAACCAACCACTGTCTCTGCAGATGCTAACAGCTATGGCCTTGGAGGCGTTCTCCTTCAGAAACACGACAACGGTCTTCGCCCAGTTGCATACGCCTCAAGGACACTGACTAAAGCTGAAGAAAAATATGCACAGATCGAGAAAGAGTGCCTGGCATCAGTGTGGGCCTTCGAAAGATTTGATAAGTACCTTATGGGCTTGGAAACGTTCACACTTGGAACAGATCACAAGCCGCTTGTCCCAATCATCAACAACAAGGACTTGTCAGATACCCCGCTGAGATGCCAACGTCTGCTCGTGAGGCTAATGAGGTTCAAACGCGAATGCGTACACGGGCCAGGCAAAGACATGATCATCGCAGACACTTTGTCCAGGAGACCACTGACTACAAAGGATAGTACAGACATAGAGGAAGAAGTCGCCTTTCACGTCGATCTGGTTAGGACGACATGGCCTGTGACTGACCAATACATTGCCCAGATCCGATCAGAGACGCAGAGCGACGTCATCCTGAAATACGCCATGGATTACACCAAGACAGGATAGCCCCAGTACAAAGAAGATGTAGTGCTAGCAGCCAGGAAACTGTTTGCAGTTTGAGGTGAACTCGGCGTACTGGATGGGGTCCTACTGAGGGGAGACAGAATCGTCATTCCCTTTTCCATGAGAGATGAAATCATAGAGTGAATCCACCATGGCCATCTCGGCATCGTCAAGTGTCGAGAGAGGGCCAGGCAGGGAATGTTGTGGCCACACTTTTCCAAGGACATTCAGAACAGAGTATCTGGGTGTAGGACATGTCTCCAGAAACAGCCATCGCAAAGCAAAGAACCGCTGATGACCACAGAGCGACCTTTTCTGTGCTTTGGAGTGGACATCTGTGAAGCCAAAGGCTGACATCACCTCGTGATCGTTGACTACTTTTTGAGGTGGATCGACATCTACACACTCACTCTCCTGTCAACAGCAGCAGTAACGGCAAAACTGAAGAGCTGTTTCGCTCGTCATCGAATCCCAGAGACCGTAATGTCAGACAATGGTCCCCAGTTCAGCTCCACTGAATTCCAGAACTTTGCCAAAGAATGGAACTTTTCTCACATAACCTCGAGCTTTCACTACCCTCAGTCAAACGGAGAAGCCGAAAGAGCAGTGAGAACAGCAAAAGACATTATCTGCTGAAAGCAGCCCGAGTTGGCGCTACTCGTCTACAGAGCCACTCCTCTACCTGCCTTAAAAGTGAGCCCAGCTGAGATGGCGCTGGGAAGAAGGCTGAGAACAACTCTACCTGCTCCGTCCAGGACACTCATGCCGCACACTGTCCAACCCGAGAGAGTGCGCCGGTGTGACGAAGATTACAAGCAGCGGACCAGGCAGTACTACGACAAAACAGCCCACTGCCTACCAGAGCTTAGCCATGGAGACCCAGTCCTCTTCAAGGAAGACGGGCAGAAGGGCTGGAAACGTCCAGGTGAGGTGGTTCGACAGCACGCCCCACGGTCGTACATCATCAAGACAGCTGAACGAGAGCTGAGGCGTAACAGACGCCACTTGCGCCCCAACAGGGCAACTCTGGGGCCAGGGGTACAACCGAAGCAGCCTGCACCGCCACCGATGCCTCTGCAGGAGCCGTCAACTACATGGGAGACAGGGCCACAATTGCCGCCACCTGCTGTCAAAGCAGAGACGTCTGTCATCAAACCACACCTGTCCCCGCCACGACCACCAGACCCTGGTGAAACAGTCTACACACGTTCTGGCCAACCAGTGGTGAAGCCAACACGGTTCCAGTGAAGAGGTTTCTATGCCTTCAACGTGTTTTGCGTTGTTTTGTGTAACACCTCTTGCGTGAAGTCGGATGGTTGTCACCTCTTTGGTGACGTAGGTTTTACTTTTAGTAGATCTAGTTATATTTTGTAATTTGAACACTAGTCACATGAACTTTCTTCATCATCATTGTGCTGTGTTGTGTAACACCTCTGGCGTGAAGTCAGATGGTTGTCACCTCTTTGGTGATGTTAGGCTGTGTGCGTTCTAGTAATTTAATAATTATGATGTTTAGGTAATATGTTATTCATTAATGATTATACTAAAAGGAGAAGGTGTTGTGTAAGGGACCTAACAAAATTATTGTCCTTCCCTGTTTTACGGGAGCTACCTCCCTTCACTTTAAGACATGCGCAGTAGCGACTAGTGGGGTGAGTAATAAAGTTCAGTTGCTGTCCGAGATTCGTGTGGTGAGCAGTTATTCTTGTGCTTGTGTCAGTTAGTGAAGTGTTCTGGATTAAAGTGAAACCAAAGTAGACCAACAGCACCTTCATTTTTAATATTACTCTAGTTTAATGAGGCCAGGCTTCTCTAGAAAGACATGACAGAAGAGTAGAAAAATTCAAATCATATGTTCTGGCCTTCAGTAATTGAAATTGCTTTTTGAAGGGAATTTCAGATGATTATGCTGTGTATGGGCTCTTCAAAGGAAATATATATAAAATTCTTTTGTGTACAAATTAACATTATTTCACATGTTTCATGGTTGAACAAAACTTTTACTCATTTTCATTTGCACTTTCTTTTCCAAAGTTTTGTGCTCATCATTTTACTTTGATTAGTGTTTGATAAGATAATTAAATAGTACACTATTCAAGAATATTTTAGGTGACTAGATATAGATGTATGGAGAGAATTCTGTTTCATTTTGATGTCTTGGATTTTAATGTTAACTTTACTTCTTTTTAAAAAAAACCATAGCAGCTTAGCATGAAATTAAAGGTTATTTTGAAACTTTTTTTCTTGTATACACATTTTTAGATAGGGCTCAATGAAGACTAAGTGTTAGTACTGACTTTAGTGGAGTGTCGTATCTCTGACTGTTAAAGTTTTAATTTTGTTTTAATATACACAGTAGTAGACTGTTTAACTTGATTCCTGTAATCAAGAAATGATTTCAAATCCCGCTTCTTTTTTTTGGTCTGTATTCTATGCTTTGCAGCTTCTCAAAATGAAGAAATTCTCTTGTCCTGTGATGTTCGTGTTTTATTTATGAGTTCTCTTTTCCTTCTTTGACCCATAAGGCGGAGGCTGGGTCCATTTGTATCGTAGTGATCTCCACGTACACAGAGGGTCAGCCACCAGAGGGGACGGCGTGGTTCTACACCTGGCTACAGGACTTAGCCGAAGACTTTCGAGTGACCAAGGCAGCTTTGAATGGGCTCAACTTTGCTGTTGTTGGACTAGGGAACTCTTTGTACTCTGAGCACTTTAATTCTGTGAGTATTTCATTTTGAAGTGCAATGAATGCTTAAAGATTATGGCAGAAGTGTTATTTACTGTAGAAAGAGAAAGGCCAAAGTCCTGTTAATGTTTTGATTATGTTGGTTTGAATTATGGTCGCTTTTAAGGACAAGCAGGCTAACCCAGATTTCAGGAGTTTCCAGAAATCTTGACCTACACCAAAAGTGGGCTTTGCCCTACCTATAGGAGAAGTTTAGTTTCATTGGTGTGTTTATTTGTTCGGTTACAGAGAAAACTGTCCTTGTATTTTAAGGAAGTTGAACAAGTGGCAAAAATTTTACCTTCGATTTTCTCAAAACAACACTTTTCGGTATAGCCCCCTTGTGTCTAAAAGCGACCATATAATTCCCTCACTTGTATGAAGGTATATTTGACCGAATTTGTTCCTTGATAATAAGAAATAATATAAATTCACAAGCATTTTATTAAGCACAAGTGTAGCTGAGGTTGCAGTGGTTCTTGAAGTGCATGTTGCTGTTTCAGTGGCTGGCCGTGAGAATAATCATTTTTGCTGGATTAAAAAAATAATTTTAGAGGACTTATGTATCATATGATTCATTTACAGAACATAATGTCTGATCGAATTATAATTTATTATCATACTGGAATTATTCAGTATGGGCCTCCAAAAATTAGATCTAATTCCCTAACAGCCGTACCCCCTTGCCTTACTTTGTAGTGGTATGCTCAAATATGGTGCTTTATTTTTCGTGTGTGTTTCCAAATTCTTTTGTTTCTTTCAGGTTGCAAAGAATATCGATACCTGGTTGCACAGCCTGTCTGCGAACAGAATTTGGCCAATTTGTCTGGCTGATGAGAATGTGATCAACAGTAAAAACAAAGGTACTGTTATGTAATGTGTTGTAGAAATATTTGAAAATAAGGATACTTATTTGAATTGGCGACTAGCTCTTTGAAGGAAATTGCTGTTCTTGGGAATTAACAGGGCAGCTAGAAGTGACTGTTATTTCGACAGCAACAGCGGCAAACCGTGTACGTCTGGTAGGAATATAATGTGCGAGGTGAAGCATGCCTGAAGATGGGATATACTTGTTTTGTGCCATCTATGTATTTCATAATTTTTGTTCCTTAAACTTGCACAGTATCAAGGCATGAAGTAAGAGGGTTTCTGATTGATGTTTTCGCACAAAAATAGGACTTGACCTTATTTTAGAGTTACTTGTTTTGCAACTGTCACTGCATAGCAAATGCATCGTGTATGTCAAGCGTTATCTCTTGCTTTTCCTTTATTTAGGACTTTTTATACCTGTATGTAAGCAGCAGTTGTCATTTTGCTCTGAAATTTCTTCTTGTAAAGAAAAATATATAATTGTACAAAATGTCTCATTTTCATCAATATTGAAAGTTACACTCAATATAATAAATTTTTGTCATATTTACCAAGTCTAAAATTACTTTTTTATTAATAAATATTTTCTATTTGGTTTTTGGTTTTGTTAGTGAAATTGTTTATTTCTGTGCTTCATTCAGGTCTACAAGAAGATTTTGATGCGTGGCTTGAGTCTGGTATGAAAAACCTGCGGCGGGCTCTGAACGGTCGAAAGGTGACAGTCAAGTCATGCGAGGACAGCTGCACAAAACAGTGTGCCTGTAAGACGAAGCCCGACGCTGTTGATGACGCTAGTGGGGAACACAAGCACGGCAAATGCAGCAGTGACGAGGAAAGTGGCCATGAGGATTCCGAGGTTAGTTACATAAGATACTGGTCAATGGGATTTGGAGGTGCGTTACATAAGATAAAAGCCCAGGATAGGGAAAGGTGGAAAATGTTTGTTCGTGGCCTATATCCTGATCCTGGGTGAGAAAGGCAATGATGATGATGATGATATAAGATAAGATACTGGTCATTGGGATTTGGAGGTTTGATACTTTAGATAACATTTTATGTATTGTTTTCTAGTACACTTGAATCAACATAAAGGCCCCGAACATCTTGCTCTCACTGAAAAACTAGAATGCAAAAGAGCCGTGATAGACCAAGAAAAAAAGTCACAAGAGAATTTGAACAAATGGGTAATGGTGACTGACCAGGATAATATTTTTTGAGCAGAGAAATAAATGACAATCCATGATGGTCGATGTCTGTTTCAGATCTGGGACTTTGTGATTAGACAGAAAATCACAATGTGGTGAAAATAGGTAGTAAATATAGCACAAGACCAGATGAAGATTTTGGTGTTAATGAAATCGTTACCCCCAAATTAAGTGGTGATCCTCTGAAACACAGAACCAAAAACGCCACTTAAGTGAAGATTCAGAATGAAAGAGTTAACTCTCTGGAGACGTTTCACGCAGCATTTGCAAACACCAATATTTTCCCGAGAGGCGGTTCACACACCCCCCCCCCAGCACAAGTTTTGCGTTTTCTTTTTGGTAAAATATGCGCGCAAACACTGCATGAACTGTCTCTTACTGTGCAGCCAACCTTTATTTCGTTTCATGTAAAGTTTCACTGGAATTGGCTGGAAATTTCTTGTGTTATCGACCCTGAAGGAAAGTTAGTCACACCGAGGCCCTACTTTCGTTTCTCTGACTGGTGTCTGTTCTCGCAACACTTTGTCAGTACGATGGCAGCACGTTTAGTTTTAGTAAGAGTTTTACGGTACTTGCAACACAATAAGGTCACATTAGTGCTGAAGATTAGGTGTTATTAGAGAGTAATGAACACAAAAAAGAAGGAGGAGAGATCAGGATGAGAGTTGTTTGATAGGTAAGAAGGAGCAGACCACACCAGAGCACCCACCAACCATCCACTTGGCAGCACGAAAAGCAAACATTTTTCAAGTGTTTGACAACTTTGACAGTTCAGAAAATTCTGATTATGGTATTTTAGACCATGGGGATCCTGATTTCAATGTAAATGAGCATCAAATCACTGATTCTGATAGAGAATGTTCTAGACCTAGACTAGACTTTCAAACGCAAAATTCCGCTTCATCTGGAGCCCTGTTATTTTCACACTGAAGTGGATTAGACAGTTAATACATAAGGCTTACCATATCGATTACCTGCTTATTCATGAGTTTGGACTTTTTATTCATTTTAAAACACAAAACACAATAACAGACTCACACACAAAGTTAAATTTTGGGGGGGTTTTGTTGGTTTTTTTTTACACAAGACATTACGTCAAAAAAATTTGGCCTGCAAAAAATTTAAGAACATTTTCAAAAAATAATTTCTACAAAACTATAAAAAAAGATATTGCCTTTCTGTTTTTTGTGTCATATTGAGCATGTTTAGATCTGTTACGTGTGTAAAAGTGGCGGTTGTATGTCTTTGAAAAGTGTGTTGTTTGAAATATTGAGACACCCCAAAAATGCCAGACTTCAGTGTATGTAGAACCGAAAAAGGCCCAGTCTCCAGTGAATTAAAGATATTGTCTTTTTGTATGATAAGGTCTGAATCCACCTTTGAACTGTAGTTTGTTTAGTATCCACTCTGTTAGTTTCCGTTAAATAACCGTAAGACATAAGCTTAGATTAAAAAGTCTGAAAATGGTTTTTCCAGATGCTTGACGACTCTGAAGAGGAAGAATCGGCTGCAGAGATGTCCAAACCCGAAGTGGTTGACTTGGAAGATCTCGGAAACATCATGAGCAGGTCTAAGGTATGTCTAGGAAAATTGCTCACTTGCTGAAGTGATTTATTCCAAGTAAATTTTTTGTTACATGTGAATCTATGAGATAATTTTTTCTGGAGTGCTTTCCAAGATTTTTGCTGGCAAGGGTATGCTTTTTTTCCTTTCGTCTCTTTCTCTCCCTTTCCTGTTTCACAAAGAAGCTCTGGAAGTTCAAGATTGTCTGATATAACTGTCATCATGAGGTTGATCAATTGGATCTGTGAAACTGTCCCGTTTTGGTGCTGAAAAATGTCTGCGAGAACAGTTTGTGAATTATTATTTCAGCATATATCCTTTGTCACTGGCTCGGACGCATAATTTCCCAATTCTTTTTTGTTTGTTTTGTGACAGGCTTCAAAACTGACCAACGGAGATGGTGGGGATGGCCCGCGGGAAATGATCACACCTCTGTTGAGACAGTCCCTAGAGAAACAAGGCTACAAGCTGATTGGCTCCCACTCGGGTGTGAAATTGTGTCGCTGGACGAAGGTATTTGGCTTTAACAGGTTTTTCTTTTCGACTTAGATCACCCCTTGGCTTATTTGGAAAGCTGTTAGCTGAAGGGGAAAAGTTGTGTGCAATATTTACCCTTTGTGTTTTGGACAGTTTTTTTTTTTTGGGGGGGGGGGGGGGGTTGTTAGAAAATATTTTACCTGTTTGTTCTGACTTTCCAACAGCTTTTTTTTAGTTGAACATTTGGGCTGTGATGCTAGAAGGACGAGGTTGCTATTCAACGTTTCAAAAGTTCTACAACATGTTAACATACCCCTTTTTCTTAGGAAAATGTCAGTGTAACTGTCGGTACTTTGTCAGATTTATATACAATTTCAATCTTCTACATTCGTGGTGGATATAATTATTGCGAAAAGCATTTGAAAAAACAGTACTTTTACTTCACTTTTCCCTTTCATTGGTACTGGTAGGTATTACTGGGAGATACAGTCATCTTACTGAGGTCGGATGCCCGGAGGAGAGATATGTTGTGTGCAGTAGAAGTGGATAAATCAGATGCCTTTTGTTCACTTTTGTTTTTTGTTTGTTTTCCCAGTCCATGCTAAGAGGACGAGGGGGCTGTTACAAACATACGTTCTATGGCATAGAGAGCCACAGATGTATGGAGACCACACCAAGCTTAGCGTGTGCAAACAAGTGTGTCTTTTGCTGGAGGTAAATCTAAATTGCTATTTTGTTTGTCAGTTAAGTTTTCTTGTTTGGGGGGGGGAATTCAAAGTGTGGATGTGACAAGAGAGAATGTTATAAAAGAAAAAAATAAAAAATGAGCGGGAAGGCCCAGTATGTGATAAATACCAAACTTCACGAGTGATGCGAGAAGAAAAAGAAGAAGATTGAGAGAGAAACATAGGTTTTGCAAGTCCAAGACAACCCCCTACCCTCCCCCACTGTCGATGAGAAAAGTCATCTTAGACAGGTGGTCCTCCTGGACACTGTCATTACGATATATGTGTCACCACGCGGTTGAACCAGGCGCTCGTCAATTTTTTGGGCATATGGTCCTCAGCAACTGTTCTGGAGAAAGCGTCGCCAAAGAAGCACGTTCTCCGTTGCCCTGCGCCGTTTTTTGGGCATATGGGGAAAGAACAGAAGAATGCTCAACCAGATATGCACTGGCTTAATCAGTAGAAAGACCCTCAGAGACATTTTAGAGAGAGCAACGGAGCATTAATGGACATGTGCGGAATGCAGGGATGTTGCTTCCTGGAACAATGAACTATGAATGGGCATATGGAGTTATTGGTATCATCTTAAAGGTTGTTCATTTGCTTTGCTTTCGATAAAAAAAATATCCATTTATCGCGAATAGAAGTAGGTACCAGAAACTAAATTTTCAAAGTAGCTGTATGCCAAATTTATCTGTTCCATTTGAAAGGCCTATATCCACTGAGCATTTTGGTACCATTCTTTAACCTCTCAGTCAATTTTTAAGAAAATGGTACTTGTTTAAAATTTGATCAAATTTGTTAAAGTCAGTCACTGGCTGCAACCCCATGCTTGACAGACAATAAAAGAGTACCAAGTACACTAAACATCTCCACATTAACAGAGTACAATCACTATAACAAATATATGGAGCCTAATTTTTTTCAAGACTGTGAGATCATTACAAATCAGTATTTTATCACCTCAAACACGATGATCTGTCGTTATTTTGACAAAAACACCGAGCGTTGACCCGGCCTCGCTGGCACCAGCCCCTGCGGCGAGCGAGTCGTCTCTATACAATGGTATTTTACATATTTTGTGTAAAAAGTAATCTTTAAACATTTTGACAGCATTTTTAAAAGCTTTCTGTTTAAACGCCAAAGGCCAAATATATATCACGGGATTCTCCAGCTCCTAATAATTGGACATATAAACAACTTACACCCTTGTAACGGGGAAAAGCTGAACTTTTACAAGGTGTACGGCATTTGGTGTTTTATAGTGAAAGAGCAAAGATACAGCGATCGGAATTTCCCCAATTTCACTGATACCACGCGGTCGGAAGGCCGCGAGTGCCAGCGAGGCCGTGTTTACGCTACTTAATAGAAGTCGTAATATTTGCGGTTGAAGGAGGTGGGGTCCCCTGGTTTTAGAAGTAAAATTAACGAGAAAATGGCCACCAAAGTTTGGTGACTTCCACAGCTTAAAAGTCCTTGGAAAATGAAAATTTACATTATTTGTGCCTTTAATCGTTTTCCATAAAATCCACACATAAAAGTATTTTTGAATGGACATACAAGGTGTTGAGGCAAAACACAAAATTTCGAAGAAAAAAATGTCCAAACTGGCCGAAAGATGTAGAAAAAATGCAAAGGGGGGGGGGTGTAAGTGGAAAGTGGTTATTTGTACAGGTGATTGTCTCCGACAGGTGGTCGTAGGTATGTTTACCTGTCATGTATGCTGTGACAAAATAAAATAACTATTATTTAGACAGACAGAATTGTGACAATGATGGAGAAGGAGTAAAAGATGATGCCTGTTGTAGCATTTTGTGCTGTTGCGTTTTACAAAAGATTTTGTTCTTGTTGTTATTCTTTCTTTTTTAGACGCAAGAAAGACAGGAATTTGTTTGAATTTAAGGGTTTGTTTCTGCTTTTCCCCAGGCACCATACAAACCCAGTTGGGACAGAGTGGAAGTGGAAAATGGATGACCCCCAGACCATATTTGATTCTGCTGTAAAGAATCACGTTGGGCTGATCAAGCAGTTCAGAGGTAAGTCTTGAGTTTTTATGCTGAGGTCTATATTATATTCTTATTCTAATAAAGCACCCAAATCAAACTTCCTTCGAGTTTTGAATGGGGCTTCCCGTGGTATATTTTTGGCCTTTGGCGTTTAAATAGAAAGCCTTTAAAAAAGCATGTAAGTTTTCAAAGATCATTTTTAACAATTATTATGTAAAATACCGACCAAAAAATGGACCAATAGAAAGAACAGTTCTTTTTCTATTAGAATTAAGTCATCGGTTTGGAATTATATTGCATCAATCCTTCCGCGAAACTCTGGGGAGCACTCAGTATACTATAGTATAGAGCCAACCCACTGGCCGCGGGGACCGGTGCGGTGCCGGCCAGGACAGCGCTGGGTGATTTTTTAAGAATTGAAATATCAACAGATTGTGTTTGAGGCAATACAATACTCATTTGTATCGTTCTCATAGTCTTGAAAAAAAATAGGCTCCATTTCTATGTTATAGTGATTGTACTCTGTTAATGTGGAGATGTTTGGTGAACTTGGTACTCTTTTATTATCTGCAGCCAGTTAGCGAATTTAGCAATATTTGATTATATATCAAATTAAAACAGCTGCCATTTTCTTAGAAATTGACAGAGAGGTAAAAGTATGGCATCAAAATTCACAGAAAACACAGGCCTTTCATATTGAACAGATAAATTTGACATACAGCTACTTTGAAAATTTAGTTTCTGGTGCCTAGAAGGACCTACAATGCTAACCTGTTGTTGCATTTAATGTGAAGACCATTCTCATTAAAATTTTGTTTTGTCCATAAGCTTTTTGCTGTTAATGAATAGTTTTCTACTTCTGTGTGTTACCTTGTAGTGGCATAGCCAAAATATCTGCCAAATTTCAAGTCTCTATCTCAATTCTAAGACCCCCGTTGCTATGGAAACATGTTGCTCAACTTTGGATCCCGTTTTCTCCTATTCGCGTTTCTGCACCATGCATACTTAAAAGTTTTCGTCAAATATTGTCTTATTTACTTCTTTTTTTCCCCCCTTGACCTTGACCTTGACCATCAATGATTTATTTATAGAGGCACCAGCCATCCATGTCCAGATGCTGTTTTAGCCTCTTTTTCCTGTATGCGGATTAATAATATCTTTTTGCCAATTTATTGTTTCTGCTTCTATGTACCCCATATCTATGGTGTTCAGCCTGGAAATCACCTATAATTCGCTGCAATTGCCCCCCTCCCCTCACCATTTCTCATCATCCCCTCCCCCCTTATAGTGTCATCCTTTATGTTACCGTCTATTTTTATCGATAACACGTGGATTAAGGGCAGTATTAATGATAATTAAGGAAAAAAAACCAAACCAAACAAAACAAAAAAAAACCCATTAATTAAATAATAAATAAATAAATAAATAATAAATAAAGAAATAAATAATGCTAATGATTATCATACTAAAATATTGATAATGAGAAGAAGAAGAAAAAGAAGAAGAAGAAACACGGTTATAACATCACTATCAAAAACAATAATACTAATAATAGAATTGATTTGAGTAAAATAATGAAATAATATTAAAATAATAAATGCAGTAATATTATTATAAATCAAAATTTCTGAAAGGACTCTACTTGGAATCCACCGACTGTATGGGACCTTGTATGAATATGTTAAATTAGATAATTCAATCCATACAATATGAGGCTATGTCTTCAGATCACAATCCATTTTTTTTCAAGAGGAAAGCAGATGTCTATTCTCATTTTGTGTTTGGTCATTCTATTGAGTTACATCTATAAGACCAATCTCCTCGTGGTTTAAGGAGTGGAAATATGTTGTTTTTTTTCCAAATTGTACAGAAATGGTGATAGTTTTTGGAAATTATGTTAACTTAATTTTGAAATTTCTGTCATATGACTGATATTGACTGGCAGGGACACATATATGTTTCAACCATAAAAAATGTGTTGTTCAACTGTGAACTGTATCTTCAAAGTTGTCGTGGCCGCTTCCAAAGTACTGTTGTTTTTGTTACGTGTTTCTCCTTCCGGATGGTTCAGCCTGCTGCCTGTCAGTTTTTGTTTGAATTGTGCACTTTGATAGAGAGTTGTAGGCTTTCCCACAGGTGAAGGGTTTTTTTTCTTGGTCAGTCAATAAATAGTATTCTTCCAAAGAGAGTATAAACAGTACTATTTTTAACCTCCTTGGGCTCTCCTGTAAAATTGTAAGACCTGCATATATATATGTGAGACGTGCTGACAAAATTAGTTACTTCTAGCAATCCATAAATGAAGACATTGGCCAAAGATCGACCTGGGGTCAAATTTGTAGATTTTCTATTGATGCCATATTCTTTAACTATAACCTGTCTTTTATATTATTTCATACTTATACATTATAAAAACTTCACCTATAAGCGTGGTGTATCTATTTCCTTAACCCTATCAGTACGTCGTGTTTTACTATCGTATCCATACGATGAAGGGAACTCTGTGCTACCCTTTTCCAAAGAGGAAATTTACTCGTTAATCCGATCCGTACGCTTTGCGTAGCAGTCTGTCAAAATATTTTCTGAGAAATACTGAAAGTTTCAAAGAGATCTTCGTACTAGAAGTATTCTAAAATGTGAAGAATACAACCCGGGGGTACAATGATGGCAGAGTTAAACTTGAACCAAGACACATGGAATTGTCCACAGGGGTGCCGGGCGTCAAACCCGAGAAATTTGAGGAGGCGATGACGGTCCAGCACTGTGCCCTCTCTCTGGTCGGCGAGCCCATCATGTACCCGGAGATCAACACGTTTGTGGAACTTCTGCACAGCAAGCGAATCTCTAGCTTCCTGGTCACCAATGCTCAATTCCCGGAACAGATACGGTCAGTTCAGTTTCTGGCAATGCTACTCCTAGGCTTTGAAATTTTGAATGATGTCGTCGGCTGAATTGCTTTCACTTTCAAATTTATCTATTTTTTGGTTCATTCTGTAAGGCTGTGATACTATTTTGAATGTCTTTCACTCATAGTCATAGCTTACTGTATTTTCTATGTTTCACATGCTCTTGGCTAATACAATCATTTCTTTTGCTTTGTAAGATCTCATCATGTGCTGAAAGGATAGCTTTTGGCTGTCATTGTGAAACACTTTCCAATCGAGCTTGATTGCAGAAGTTAAAAAATTTAATTAAAACTTTTTAAAAACATATTTACCATCTGCAGTAGAATCTCACTTGAACATGCTGGGTTGTTGTGAGAACATAGGGGAAGATAATCATTTTGGAAACTTTTCCTTCTTGTTTAACCCTTCGAACCCTGACCTCCTGAAGCTACCGCTCCTCTGTGCTGAGTGCCTGGCGATATATTACTAACATTCATATGATAGTCAGAATCACGTTCCATATCCCACTTAGAGTAGTCCTTGTCATTACTCGTGTTGAATTCAAAAAGATCTTCAAAATGATCAATTACGTCTTGTGAAGTAAACACTGTTGTGCTGTACACGTTTTGTCCCAGGCGGGCCAGTTTGGGGACGTGGTCTCACTCACCGCTGTACCATTGGCTAGGCTTTCGGGCAGTGGCAAGGGCTCAAAGGGTTAAAGGGCATTCTGAGTCATCCCCACGTTTTCGCTCAGGTGGATAGGCCCCATAACAGAATGTACGGCTGGTTTCTGTACGAAACAGATTAATGTCTCTGGCAAGCTGTTTAACTGAATTAAGCCCAGAAGGTTAATTTGAATTTAAACAAAACAATACTGGAGCACATACAGCGGATATCACAGGTTAAGAAACTGCAATTTTTTAAATTCAAAAAATTTTGGGCTCGGTACATGTGAACAGCAGTCTGACAATGTACTTTTTTGCAAAAGACTTTTTAAGCAAGAGCAGGACATTGTAAAGGTGTCACGACGCGGTGGCATCAGGCTTTCCTCAGTTTTTTGTACATGTGGAGTTATTGGTATCATGAGAAAGCTGATTTTTTTGGTCTTGCTTCCAATGAAATAAATATCCATCTCACTTAAATAGAACTTAAGATATCTGCAATCCTGGTTTCAGTGGTGATATTAGGGAGAAAATGGCTGCCAAAGTTTGCAAACTCCAATAGCTAAAGAGTCTTTGAAAACTGAAAAATGACATATTTTGTGCCTTTAGTCAATGTTTTTCAGTAAAATTCCCATGGAAATGTGTTTTGACATGGACTTAAATAAATAAGCCAAAAAATAAAAATTTCGATCAAAATTTCCAAACTTGTGGGAAAATGCCTGTTTCTCCAATTTCATTATTTTGACGAGCGCCTGCTTTCACCACGCTACCTCATAAATATTCCATCATCTGTCCCTTGTCCCTTGTCCCACCCACCTCCCCAGGGACCTGCTGCCTGTCACTCAGCTCTACGTCAGTGTTGATGCCGCCACAAAGGAGAGTCTGAAAAAGATTGACAGGTGCATTAAAAAAAATTGTTTTTTCGGTTTATGTCCGAAAATATATTTTTTTGCAGTCAAGAGCTCAGTGAAAGACTGTCATACGTCACTTTTCAAAATGATGCATGGAGGAGTCTTATAATAAATAGTCAGACGATTTATAATGATATATATATAAATATATAGCCAATATGTCGGAACCTAAAATGTAGCACAGAGGGTTGATGATAAAGTTTTTAATATTTCGTTTTTACTTGAATTTTTCCATTCATGTATATCTCCTCCTACATAAACATGTATTTATAGGCCTACAGGCGGCATACTAAACTGTGTAAGTGGCGTTTCGTAAAGTCAAGTCAAATTCTTTCGGACATAACTATGATGACACATTTTTTTCGAATTTATACTTATGTTTTAACAGTTTTTTTTATTGTTTTAATTTTCAAACATAAACATGAAGAGCATATAAAACGGTGAGGATCAGAGAAACAAGAAATTCTGAATGCCGTTGTGTTTGCATTTGTGTCATCATAGTTATGTCCGAAAGAAATGAATAACTTTCCGTTTTGATATCTTAATTTCTTTTTATTAAAATTTGGGCAAACAACAATTCAGAAGATTCAGTTCAACTCACAGTGCATTTTAATGATGAAAAAATGCCACTTTATTCATGTTTAATTTTACTATGAATCTCTGTAAAATATCTAATATGAAAAATACCCTGAAAAGTAATTTACGGAACTTAAAATTATTTTAATAGTTTTCTCATTGCTTTAATTCTCAAACATAAGCATGAAGAGCATATAAAATCATAGAAAAAATAAATTCTGAATGTCTTGTGTTCGCATTTGTGTCATCATAGTTATGTCCGAAAGAAATTAAAAACTTTCCATTTTCATATTTTAATTCATTTTTTGGCAATTTTGTCAAACAGATATTCAGGAGATTCAGTTTGACTCATAATGCATGCTATTGGTTAAAAAAAAACCCTTGTAATTCCCATTTTACTATGACTCTATCGAAATAAAGACTTAAAATAAAATGCACGGAAACAGTACCAAAGAAAATCTCAAACTATAGATAGGAAATGAAAGTCTCCCCAAAGAAGAACATCCAACTTACCTAGGAGTCAAACTTGACCATAGTCTAACCCTGAAAAGCCAAGTGGAGAACATAAGGAACAAGGCAAAAAAAACCCTCCAATTTTTAAACTTTAAGAAACTCGCAAGCAGTTCATGGGGATCAGACAAACAAACTCTGAGAGCTCTATACCTTGGTTATGTCCGATCTTCCCTGGAATCAGCAATAGCCTACTCACTATGTGCAGAACAACTACTTGCAGCACCCTTTACAAGGTCCAAAACAATGCCCTTCGTTTTATAAATGGTGGCATGAGATCCACACCTACCGCCGCGTGCGAAATCCTTTCAAATGTTGAACCCCTGGGAATCCGCAGAGATAAAGCAGTTTTGGAGCTACATGAAAGAACTAAAAGAATGTGCCCCAACCACCCAAACAGGAAATTAGTAGAAACATGGATACCAAAGAAAGGAATTCAACGAAAGTCAATCATGCATCTCATCACAGAACTAATGGAGAGTCACCATCTACCACAAAATAGAAAAGAAATCAAAAGAGTCAACCAAAACATCCCTCCCCACCTTTCTTTAAAAAAGCCAATCATTACAACATCTCTCAGAGACAAGAGCACAAAATCTTCAGACCCAGTGACGCTGATGCTTGCATCACATCAAACAATCGACAGCTATTCAGATGACTGGATACACGTCTATATGGATGGCTCAGCATTCAAAGGCACAACCAAAGCCAGATATGGAATACTAATACAATACCCAGATGGAAGTTCCAATGAGATCTCTGCAGCCTGTAGAGAGAAATGCAGCAACTACGATGCAGAAATGATGGCAATTGAAACAGCACTGTACCATCTCCACACAGTTTTTGACACCCATCCTGGAAAAGCACAGAGTATTGTGATTTTCACTGACTCTCTATCATTTTTATAAGCCATAGAAAATGACCCTCATCTAAACCAAGATTTGATCCATATACTGTTTGGTTCCCATTATCTGATAACATTCTGTAGCATCAACCTAGTAATGCAGTGGGTCCCCGGACACTCAAACATACCTGGAAATGATAGAGCAGACATACTTGCCAAACGGAGATCTAGACAGGAACAACCCAACATTCCAACTTCATACAACACTGCAAAACAAATCATTAAAAGCAACAACAAACAAGATTGGATGAACAGATGGGCCCTGGGAAAGACAGGCAGAGCAGTTTTCAAACATATGACCACAACAAAAAGGAATGACAATATCAACCACATACAGAGAAAGAAACAGACCACGATCTTCCGCCTACATACAGTTCAACTTCCACCTGAACAGAATAAACCGGGAACTTCCCCCAATGTGTCCCTTGTGTGACTATGCATATGAGACTGGATCATTACCTGTTCCACTGCACAGCCCTAAATGACATCAGAGCTACCCTTCTCCCTCCGAGACCTAACATTGACAACACACTCTATGGAACATTACAGCAACTACAGCAAACCTGCACTTATCACTACATGGCATTGGACAGAAGGGTGAGAGCCCAGCTGTTGCTGGATCGATAACAACAACAACAACAACTATGACTCAATGCAAAATACCAAATATCTTTCGAACATAATCACGATGACACATAGTGGATAAATGTTTGTTGCCATTTTGGAACATATCATCAATTTACATAAAATTTTCCCCTCTCGTTGACATCTAGCCAAGCACGCGTGGTTGCATCTAGATCTACCACTACTTGACCATTGGAACGCAGTGTTATGTTAACCATTACTTGGTTTGAATTTTCGAACATAACATGTTTAGATTTGATGACTATATAAGAAAACTTAAATGGATTTGTCTCATCCATCGTTATTCTTCTCGTTGTCTTACATCGCTCAACAATACGCTTTGAATGGATCGACAGGAACAATGCACGTTCCTCCTCCCCTATTATTTCTAGTTTTCTGATTGGTTCTTGCGAACATAACAAATGATGACAGAGCACAAGGTGTCGCGGGATTTCCATTTTTTGCAAAATTACGTACGGTTTACAGCCTCGGAATCAGTCAGGGCAGAGAGTAAACACTGAACGATATTATGCCCGTTCCAAGGCCCCCAAAATGGCCGATAGAAACGAAGTCACGGGGAATCGAAGTTGCCTTGCAAAATGACTACACGAGTTATCCTCGAAAATGAAAATCTAGAAGGCTCACAAAGAAAAAACAGCTATGGACATCTTTATTCCTGATATAGCACCACAAATAATGTAGTTATAGTAGTCAAAGTGTAGAAGGACGAGTTTCTCAGCAATTATTTCATTGTTGAGCTTGATGACAGAAAAAGTATGAACTCGCATATATATACATATTATATTTATATATATTATTATGCACTTGTAAGGAATAAGATTGTTTTCCCGTATGTACATAGTTCAGTGGATTGATACGTACTCGGCAAATCCTATTGGTATGTTTTTCTTTTGTCCCACTTCTCTGGGTTTTTGTTTGTTTGTTTGTTTGTTTGTTTTTGTTTTGTTATGTTTTGTTTTTGTGTTTGTTTGTGGGTTGTTGTTTTTGTTGTTGTTGTTGTTGTTTTCTTGAATTTCCTCACCCCTGAAAGGGGATTGTTTTAATCTGCTTCTGGTTAACTCCCCTCCCTCTCTCTCTCTCTCTGTTCTGTGCTTTTGTACTGTAGTTACCTGGTACCTCAAAAGTATTTGGTGTACATTTCTTAGAAATAGCAAATTGCTGAATACATTTAATGGATTACCATTTCTTTGAGAGCCTTTTTGATTCAAATGCAAAGGAATGCTAAACTTTAAATACAGGAATTAGGTTGATAATTCTGTTGGTTGCATTTTTATTTTATTTTTTTCTTCTTTTCAGACCGTTATTCAAGGACTTTTGGCAAAGGTTTTTGGATAGCTTAACATCTCTGCGGGACAAAGGGCAGAGAACTGTGTACAGACTGACCCTGGTCAAGGCATTTAACACGGAGGAACTGGATAACTACGCCAAACTTGTTTCTCTTGGAAATCCAGATTTCATTGAAGTCAAGGTTGGACATAATGCAAAAATATGCATGTTGCTGTTTCTTTTTTTAAACATACTTTCTTTTGTTGTTTTGTGAGGACATTTTTCGTTTGTTTGATCCATAGATCACTTCCTAGTTTATTTTCAAGATTCTGAGTGGGTGCTTGGCGGTTACTCTGGTTTGGTTTGCTCTTTCTTTCCTACCAAACGTCTATCGTCTTTGTCTCTCCTTCTTCATTTTTGTGTTTGTGACTCTCTTGTAACATCTACTCTAATCTCTGGCATTTATATATGACATGACCTATTTGTGATGTTTCAAGCTGTGACATGTTTATTAAAACTAAAACACCACCCCAGGGCGGTACTACTGACTGAAGTGGCTTTAGGTCATTCCCAAAGGGGACATTAACCATGTTCTTATGCAAATGTAATTGCAAATAGGCAGATTCATTAATTTCATGCTCATAACTGTGCTTGAACTGCAAAAGGAAACTGCTGCTTTTTCTTTCCTAATCCTTGCTATCGTCATTTTTCCTGTTCTCCTTTTGTATGTTTGTCACACTTTTGTGACCCGCTATTTCCTGGGTTCCTCGATAGTCAAAGCCGACTCTGTGCTGTTGAAGCTAGAGAGGTGAGCAGAGTAAGCTTGATTCCCTGTAAGGACTTCTCTGTTGACATCCACCCCTTGGCCCTCATATGACCTTATGCAGTTGCGAGCGCTGAAAAACCTCTACTAAAATTAAAACATACCCCAGGGCGTGACGTACTGCGGCGAGTCGAAAGCTTCCAGCCTCACAATGGAGAACGTGCCGTGGCATGAAGAGGTGGTGCGGTTCGTCACCGAGCTGGCCGACCGGTTGCCGCTGTACGAGGTCGCTTCTGAGCATGAACATTCCAACTGTTTGCTCATCGCTCATAAAAAAGTAAGTAGACTTGTACATCATTCTGTTGTCAAAATTCATCTGGTAACAGTAACTATCCCTCCTGAACTTGAATGTATCCTTGATGTGAAAAATTTCAGACTCTTCTTTTAGAAAGGGAAACTTAGCTTTAAGGGAATCCGCGGGTCTCGATTCCCATAGAAAATCGGGTATTTGCTAAAAAAATATGGAACTTCGAGTATTTGGATATTCTTACAGAAAAATATGTCAAGAATCCATTTGTGAAGGTCCCAAGACCTAAAGAGACCTCTAACATACAAAAAAATGTATTTGAAAGCGGTAGGGGGGGCAAAAAAATTCAAACATAACGTCAAGAAATGCTAAACTTTACCCCTTGACAACAACACTTTCCGTGGCTGCAAGGTAATCAAGTTTGGTATCGTTGGAAAGGCCGTGATAAGAACTATTCGATTATTGCACTTTCGTTTTCGTATGGAACTACCCCGTGGACCCATTTAGGTATGTTTGAAGACCCCGTACCAATTACCAGTTGGCCACTTCCGTCACGTGACCGGACCGTGAATTTTCATTCGCCGAGCGGGTTTACACTGCATGCCGCAAGACAGAACGTGAACGTTTTCGCTGCATTTCAAAGCGTTTTTTATCGTGTTGCCGATTTCAACGCTAGGCTAATAAATCTTGTTTATAGGCTGAATAATTATTGTTATCAGCTCCATTTGCAATTTGGTGTAGTATTTCGGCCAGACAAGGCCTACCAAACACATGCTCCTTCTTATTCGTCTTCTCTCGTCTGTCTATCACCTGATCGTGATTCAATTCGATGTCTTAGTCTTTTCCGTTTTGAGCTAATCCAGGATCTAAACTGTTGAGATTATACATGTAATACATAATAGCCTTCAGTACTTTCCATGATTATATGGCTGGGGTATTCAAAGTATAAATCTAGATCTACAGATCTCCGTTGCCCTCAATCAACAAATTTATAGAATCTAGGATTTGTTTTGATGGCTCCCCTAGCCTCTCGGCCGGTTGTTCGCAGTGAACATACAAGTCTGTTTAGCGTAGCTAGATCTAGCAATAGACATCTCTAGATTTTCTAGAGCCTAGATCTAGTGTTATAAAAAATTTTTTAAAAAACTTTATTATTCTATTGTTGTTTTTTTTAATCGGAGGCCGGTGTTCCCAAAGCCGGTTAACCCCTTCAAGCAAGATTGAAAGAAGCGACTGTGCAGAATATAGCAAGATAAAATAAATTGAGAAAATATACAGATCTAGATAGTATCATGTAGTGCCAGCTTACAGGGTGCCTTTCTTGGTTGCATAGTCTTAGATTCCACCGTTGCAAAACCAAAACACATGGGAAGAAAATGAAAGGGAGGTAGCAGCTTTTTTTTTTTTGCCATGACAAATTCTCGACTCTTCTAATTCTAAGAAAGGCAGTCACCTGCCAAATCATTTAAAGAATTCTTTATGTGGAAAAGACTAACAACAAACTCAATTTACCTAAACAATTCAGTATGGCAACGTTAACATATTTAGACGGGCATGTCAGCATGCAAAATCTTTATTTGCGTTTTTTTTTCAGAGTGACTTTTCTGACAAATCTGCTACACTATTTTGATAAGATCTCAGAAAGTTACTGTCAGAATTGGTTGAAATTTTCACACAAGCTCTTGAATGTATACCTTCTACCTTACGTAGATATTTTAGCTTCTTCTCCCATTAAAGAACAGAAACTGAAAGACAAATGAGAGTTTACATTCTTGGGGCGGAGATTCAATTGAGAGGACAGTTGGGGTGGGGGGGGGGGGGGGGATGGAATTGATGTAAAATCTTTTTAAATAGCCTGTGCTTTATAGTATGATGTAAACGTAGTGTATGTTGCTGAATAATGTTGGTTTTTAGTGAAAACCGAGATGGTTGTGATTGCACAATGTTTCGAAAGCTTTGTTTGTGTTTTTCTCGAAATTGCATTTTCGGCTAACTGGTAACTTTATAGAAAGTGTATCTCAATAACTAACGTTCAGATTTCATTGAAATTTTCACACATTATTCCCAAGATAAGTGCCTTCCTCCTTACAAAAGCACTTTTCCTGAATATTGATTCTGTTTTGAGTTATTTAGCATTTTTGCGTGGCAACATCACCTTATATGGAATTCTGAACATTGGTCAAAGTGAGAGTGAAATTTTGAAAATGTATGATAGATATTAGAAATCTGATTCTGTAAGGAGAAGCAAGCGATATATAACAAATGTACCAAGTATGAAGCTTCTATCTCTATTGGTTTTGTAGAAACACTGTTTATAAAATATAACGAAATTTTGCTGAGTCAGCGCCACTTTTTGCTGTCACAAGAACAAAAACAAAAAAAATGTAAATTTTATTTCACAAAACCTCTTTTTTAAAGTGTATGTATCCATTGATGCAGACAAAGTGGCAACAAAATGATTGGAACTGAGTTTTGGCATTTTCATTAGCCACCCCCCCCCCCCCCCCCCCCTTAAGAAGTTATAATTTACAGTCGACCATTTCCAAAACTAAGTAAACCTTAAGTCTGTGTTGGCTATAGCTAACGCATTATGTGTACAATGTTCAAGTAATCAGATGGCATTATTTTGATAGGATTGGGCGAGAGGGCACAAAAAGAAGTAGACTTGTACAAGGACACTGGCATTTGTTGGTATTTTTACACTCACACACACACACACACACTCCTTACCAAACACCTTTTTTTTAACCAGTTCAAGCGTGGCTCGGACTGGTGGACATGGATTGACTACCCACGCTTCCACGAGCTCTGGCAGAAATACAAAGACAGCGAGGGAAAGGCGACGTTTTCCTCTGAGGACTACATGGCCAAAACCCCCAGCTGGGCCGTTTTCGGAGCCAGTGAGCAAGGGTTTGACCCAGACGAGACGAGATTTTACCGCAAGAAGCAAGCCAAGTCATAAGGCAGCCACAAGCAGAATTTGATATTTGTGACCCGTTGGGTCCTGATGTATAACAGGCCAGCCACTATTTTTTTGTATGTGACATGTTAGACATTTAAAAGATTTATTGAAGGTGTTTTAGTGTTTACAGTAGTCTCTGCCTAAACCCATGCCACACAAAAGCACGCTTTGCTCAAACGCACACTTTCGTCATCTGATGGGTTTTTTACTACATAATTTAGATGTACAAACGCACGGACACTCCCTCTAAACGTACCCTCGGATCCGAGAAACATGCCAACAGGTTAAGCTGAACAAAGGGTGAGACTGCCCCTCACGCCGAACAAAGTGCGAGTGATGGACAGCGTTTTCACACCAAACTTTCCACAGACACATAGGTCTAGGACTGGTCAGTGGAATGTTGGGAGTTAGGGGACTGAAATATTATTTGATTAATCACTGGAAATGCATCTTTAAGAAGAGAAGGTTTCTGACTGGTGTTTGGGTGACTGCATGTAATTTTTAGTTAGACCTAGGCCTATGATGCGCAACACGCGTAAATGCTTATCCATGAATTTACGGTCGGGCTGGTCGCTTGGAAAACCACGTGGCTGGGCCGTCGTCTCTATATCATTACATTGAGTCTGTATTTCTTAAACCCCCCCCCCACATACACACACCCATTCAAGGCCTTTGTATTCTTAACCGCAGTCGCCGAGTCTTTTACAAAACCGTCACATGTCGTCCCATTATCGACCCAAAGTGACCCCCACCCCAAAGGGAGGTCACTAGAATATAAAGGCAATGAGATGACTGCGTCCCTTCCTCCCTTTGCAAAGGTTCATGTAAATGCATGCTCCGTATAAACACACGCTAAGGGGCCTTCCTGAGCACCGTGCGTTTAGGCGGAGACTACTGTACTTAGTTAGGTTCCTACTTATACTTTTTCACCAGAAAAATAGAAATTATGTGGGAGTGTATGATATTTAATAACAGTAAGTTGTCAAGAAATATAAAAGAAAAGTTCTTATAATTTTCAATTTTCATCCTTTGGACTTCAGAAATATTATTTCACAGATTCTACCGGACTTCTTAAAATGCTGAATGATTTGCTTTAATATATTACCAGGTAAGGTATTTCTCCATTAACTCACTCACCGCCATTGCCGCACCTGTTTCGGTCAATAGGTGATGCCCGCTGACCACTGCTACTGTACCCCTGTCGGTCGCATATTTTCCTCTTTATTTCTACTAATTACCGACACAGATGCTGCAACGGCATGGCCCAGTTACTAGAGTAACATCCCTTTGACCACTCAGAGCAGTTTCACTTTATTAAAATGATTTCCCTCTAAGTTCTGCCTATTTTTGGAAAGGGAGTTCCCTTTGTTCTATTTCTGGGTTTTGTTTGGAAAGTCGGGGTGCTGAAGTCGAACAAACGCTAACGTGATGCTCATGCCGATGTGAACTGAAAATGGCTTGTAATTTTAGAGATTCCATATGTTTCAATGACCTCAGATTCAGATGATGAAGTGCAAAATAACGGTAGTGATGGTAGTTTGAGATGAGAGAAAGAGATAGATCACCTGTCGGCAGTAGTAGGCTAATACTAATACTAGTACTATAACTAGAGTCTAGTACGACGACTAATGATTCAAGCGGTGACGCTTGAAATAGTATAGCCGAAGTCATAAAAAACTTATCAATTTAGTTTTCTTTTGTTTCTTTATACATTTTTGTGCATATTTTAGGACAGAAACAGCAACTCTCTCTCAAAAACAGCAAAAATATTGTACTTGCTAGTGTGGCCCCCAAAAAAGTTTTAGTCCCCAAAATTTGTCGTTTTTTTTTTAAAAGCTATGAAACATGAATAAAATAACATAGAGTCAAAATTCTTTCTGTTCTGTTAAGTTCAACATCGCCTACTGAAACTTGCCAATTTTCATAAATCTAACATAAATAGGTTTGGAGAAACTGGATTTTGATAAAGGTAAAAAAAAAGCTGGCAGGCAGCGGCTTGACTTGGAGTTAAGGCGCCGGCAGCGAGTGAGTTATAATGGACAGGATCAAAAGTGTTTGTTGATATCTTGCTCTTGCATGATGCAGGAACATTTCTAGACTTGTCAGATGTGTGAGTTATTGTGATTTCTAGTTGAATAGGAAGAACTTTGTTGTGCAAACATGTTGTTGACTTTTGACTTTCATCATGTTGCTCCTCTTTGGCTGAGTTTACTTGACAGAAAAGTAAGAGAATCATTTCTCCTTTCATGATTTGAACTGCCTTCTAAGTTGTAAATGTAGTTCTTTTTCAGGCTTAAGACTGTTATGTGGTGGTGGAAATACTCTTTTTCTTTTTAAATTGTTGTGCAAGAACAATTACAGAACTGTACTCTAACTTCCCATGACAAAACGGAGGGAATCAGTCTTGGCTAGAGACAGTGTAGTTGTAGCGTTATATTTAGGAGGGGGTGGGGGGGGGGAGTGCTGTGCTCATGATGATGAGTTTGAGTTTGGTGTTGGTTAGAATTACATTTTGGCATGAGTGCGTGGTGTTTTGGGTGGAATTAGACAAAGAGAGCTGTTGTGGTAGAAGAATTGCATAATGTACTAACAAATAGAGTGGAGTTCACCTATACTGAACTTACTGGGACCAGACGTCTTTTGTTATTTTTAATAATTTATTATTATTACTATTTTTTTGGAAAGAAAAAAATTGAATTGCGAACTGAGATTTATAAATGTGCAGTTAAAGGGGGGTTTCATTTTACTCCAGTTTTCTATTAAGTGGACTCCACTTTGTTGTGGTGAAACTCCTTGTGTTGAAGAGAGCTGTGAGGTGATTTTTAGCTCTGCAATTCAGAGACTGTTGATGTGAAGAATAAAGCTGTTCAAAAGTAAATTTAGATGTTTTTGTTGTGATTGAAGCCGATGTATTCAGTCGGGCCAGAATAACTCAAACATGTCGAGGATTGACAGTTGTGTTCAACTTTAACACACCGTAATGCGAGTTAAGTGATAACGGAAAATTAAAGATATATCTGCTCGGGGAGTGGTAAATTGTACGAACTATCTGTGGTTTCCAGTTTTCCGTGTTTGTGTTATCTGAGCCTGACGATATATAAAACAAATGTGTTTTATGCCCCCACAGACAGGAAAATACAGTCAAACTTGTCCATTAGTCATCCAATATCACAGAGGAAAGTTACCATCATAGACAGATGGCCGCAATGGACAGGGTCCGAGTGATGGTAACTTACTAGACTTGGCAAAGTCAACAGGTGGTTTAGAATCTGAAATCTTAATTTTATCTTTCCATTTCATTTCATTGTTAACTATCATTCCCTGGTGTAAATGAGTACCTGGCCATAGGCAGCGAAAGATCTTGTCAGTATGTTAGTGTTTTACTCATAGTGCCTTTAAAATGACAGCCTGTATTGTATGCTTCTGAGGAAGTTAAGATTGTTTCAGAATGCTGTCAGGTCTGCTGGGGTAAGGTTTGTTGATAAGCGGGAATTTGCGCTATACAAATGCTATCTATTATTATTATAGCATACTTGAACGTAGAATTAAGGTCTTTGGAAGACAGGATGCTCAATGTATTATTATTATTAAATATCTTCTTTATCTTTCTTGTGGGAATCTCCATACTTTTGCGCAGAAGGTAAAAAAATACAGAACGCTGGCTCATCATGGTTTTATCAACCTGATTTTTATGTTATACACTACAGTAGTGTCCACAAACCTCAATCTTCACAGTTGAGGGAGGGGAAAAACATTCTTCTTGAAAGGACAAAAGACCCCAATCTGGATGAAAATAGTGAATTTACTTTCAGTTATTTGTTGAGGGGCTACAACTTTCCAGCGCTTTGTTGGTTTTCCTGCACGAGGTGGAATTGGCTTTTAAACAAACTTTCAACACAAGTGTTTTCTACACCACTATTGACACACTCTAGATCATTTAGGGGTGCGGACTCTCGTGGCCTAGAGGTAAAGGTGCTCGCCTCTTATTCAATATGTCCTGAGTTCGAATCCCGATAGCGACGGAAAATGTTCTCCTTTTACATGCTTTTCTGTCGTGTACTTTAGTCTCCATCTTCTGCCCCCACACACTTTTCCCCCTCCTCTGGGCTCCTGACTCTTTCTGCAGCCTTTCTACTTCTTCTCCTTGGTTCTTTCTTTATGCTGTCTTTCAACCACACCCCAGATCTTATGGTAGGTAAGATCTACACCTAATCTAGCCTTCTCGGACAAGGGCGAAAGATATCGGTCCCGTGGGCAAGTTGCGCACGTTAGATCTCTTGGTGGTCCAAAATCGACAAAGAGTAGGCTTTGGCTGCCACCAGGGCAAAATTCAAAATTTCCTACCAACTGAAAATGTTCGGTGTGTCCCGCATGCTCATGTGATCTGAGGCAGTTGCGAGCACTGTAAAAGACTTATCAGAAGAAAAAAATTAGGAGGTGGGCTTCAACTCTGCTTATCGGCAGGACCAACCCAGCCTGTGGAATACAATGTCCCACAAAGAGAAAGACCAATATATTCCTATACAACTGTACTCTATAAAAATTCTTCCAACATGGGAATTGAATTTGGGTCTTCTGCGTGTGAAGGTGAAGTGTCTAACTTTGTTTTTTTAAAAAGTCTTTGTAAGGTTTTTTAGTTTCAGTCTTACGGCACTTGCAACACAATAAGGTCATATAAGTGCCGAAGATTAGAGGTGTTACAAAAGAATAACTAACAAAAAAAAGAAGGAGGAGAGATCAGGATGATAGATGTTTGATAGGAAAAAAGGAGCAAACCACACCAGAGCACCCACCAACCACCCACTAGTAAGGTTTTACGGCGCTCACAACTGCATAAGGTCATATGAGCGCCAAGGGGTGAATGACAACAGCAGAGAAGTCCAAGCGGGAAATCAGGTCCACTCTGCTCACCTCTCTAGCTTCAACAGTACAAAGTGTGCTTCGAGTATCAACGCACCCCGGAAATACAATGTAGCAGTTCACAAGAGAGTGACAAAAATACAAAAGAAGTAGAGGAAAATTACGGTAGCAATGGAGAGGAAAGAAAAAGCAGAAGTTCCCCCTATACTAATCCGGCACAGTATGAGCATAACATTGATAAATCAACCCATTTACAATTCTACTGTGCATGTTAATATCCCCCTTTTAGGGAATGGCCTAAAGACAACTTCAGTCAGTATCACTGCCCTGGTGGGGGGGGGCATTAGGCTTTGTGACACCATGTGGTTATGTTGGTGTCCTCAAACAGTCTATTACAAAAATATATCTGAAGAAGTACAGCTAACAAGCACACTTCTGCATATTATTATTATGTCCAAATACTGGTGGGTACGGTATAGACAAATCAATCACCTCTGGGATAGTCAAATATTTTTGACATCCATAATTTGGGTAAACCATATTATGAAATATTATAAAGAGATATCACACGACGTCACTTTTCGCCCGATTCTGTTACTTTTAGTTCGCGTGACTCAGCAGCCCGCCGGAGCTCCCCGGCTCGGTGTCACGGGGTTAATGAGCTCTGAAGCGACTTTGCCGGTGTCGGTTAGGAAGTTCGCATTTTTGACTATGTTTAAAACGATATAACTTCTTCCCCATCCCACATAGCAAACCATTACGCGGATGTACTAAAAGCTCAATGTCTTGAGATTTATTCTGCGTTAGAATGGTTAATTTCTGTGCCTTAGTTTTTGTTCTAAACAATTGTTTGTAGAATACCCAATTTGTCCTATTTTAGTTACAAACTTATGAATAAATGATTGTTAATTTAAAAAAGGCACGACAGATCTCTCCAAAATCTGTGTTAAACTCACTACGAATATCATGTCTTTTACCATGAGAAATCTTAAATCTGCGTGAGTGGAAATAGTCAAGTTATAAGAGAAGAAAGATGCACATCTGCATTTTTTAACAAAAGACGATCAGTGTTAGCTCTTATTTTACTATTAAACAAGAGAAAGTTACTGTGCGTTTGTTCATGAATCATGCTGTGTCTGTGGCAGCCTACATACAACTAAAAAGATATAATATAGAATCTAAGCGATCAAAAAAACCACAAAACCGTGTAAATACATGGGTAGAGATAAACTTCTTGTAAGGAATAAAAACAATGACAGCTAACAGAACACATTCATTCTTAGTTTTTGTGTCGGAAATATGCGCGGACACAATTATGAATGTAAAGAAATCAGTCACATTGTCAGTTATTGCAAATGGTCATAGAAACGAAAAATAAAGTTGGAAAAGTCTGGTGCTGATTCAGTGTCCCTGGAAAGCTAGAAATTATTCTTATAACCCAATTACGAGAAGTCATCTCTATTATTCAGTCAACTTACAAAACCTAGACTTAGCGTTTTAAGAAAAGTAAGGAATTTCAGGAGTGTAACAGATGCTGTTCGTGTATTAGGTCTACATTGAAGATGTATTCTAGCACTAAAATCGATTTGTACTTTTCATAGAGAAACTTCATGGTGACTTTTATAAACTTTCGAGAAAATATGCGAATATTCACGATTATATAAAACACATAAAGTTGTATTTGGAGGAATTACTTCATAGCAAATTGTGTGCCCGATGGATAAAGTTGCAAAATTACAGCTTTCTATTATATGCGCAGATACCATCTTTTCTGAGTATCTGCACCAATGCTATGTCGTTCATGTTCCAAAAGTTCGACAGATTTTGATGAGGTATTTTTTTAATTGATTTTTTTTCATTTACACTTGTCAAAAAAAATTTACAATTTAGCATTGCCGACTCCAGCGCGTCTAACGACAGACAAGTTACAACGTCCGTTCTTTTTTTAGTCTCAAGAGCAAAAATGCATGCTTTGGGTGCACTAAATGAGAATTACCATAAATACAAGGATACACCTTAAATTGTACGTTGAAAAGTACCAAAAATTAAGTCGGCCCAGACAGAGCGGCGACAGGGAGCTGACCCCCGTGACCCCGATGTGATAAGGCGCCTGGCGGGGAACCCCCCGCGGCAACTAAAATTCCACTGCCGGTCGCCGTGATCAGTTCGCTTCCCTAAAGGACATCCTTGAACTTGGATTGTATGGGGAGTTTTCATAGCTCTCCACCAACATGGCCCTTGTTCTATTGGAGATGGATGATAAATTTCAAATTCCTGCCTTCTAAATAACCTTACAGTGTCAAAAGGAGCAATCATACATCAATATCCCCAATGGTGAAATAAATAATAAACCAAACAATTAAATATTAACATTTTCTTACGCACAGTAGAGTTGTAAACGGGCTGATTTGATTCATCAATGTCATGCTCATACTGTGCCGGAACAACAAAGTGGGAACTGCTGCTTTTTCTTTCCTCATCCGTACTATCATCATTTTCCTATACTTCTTTTATATGTTTGTCACTCTCTTGTGAACTGCTATTTCCGGGGTGCCTTGATAGTCGAAGCAGACTTTGTGCTGTTGAGGATAGACAGAGAGGTGAGCAGAGTAAGCTTGAGTCCCCGTTTGGACTTCTCTGTTGACATCCACCCCTTGGTGCACACAGGACCTTATGCAGTTGTGAGCACCGTAAAACCATACTAAAACTTTTTAAAAAGTTAAAAGCTACAAATTCAAAATGTTCACTTGATGTATATTTAATATAATATACATAATTCATAGTCACACATGTCATGATTATTTTTCTGAATCATTCGAAAACTGAAATACCCACTAATGGAAATGTGTACCACAAGCTAACACAAGAACAGATTGGAATGCTTTAACAAAGGGTTGAAAGGACTAAACAGCATAACAAGGCCAAGTCA
>NW_004797523.1:366095-385799 GCF_000002075.1 Aplysia californica
GGGCATGATGTCAGTGACATTTCTTTCACCCATCTTTACATGCAACAATCTAAATCTAGAAATACATGATGTACTTTCAATAATAAATATAACGTGTATAATCTTGAGGTTCATCTTTCACTGGAAACATTTTCTACATGTATAGGCAATGAAAAAACAAAACAAACAAGTAGAACTCATTGTCAGAGACTTCAACTTTAAGAATGGACAAACAAATGATTGGGTTCTTTTTTTCCGGTTTAAGGTTAACAAAATGATTTGGCTATTATTCCTTTTATTATGAAACGTAAATGCATATGTACTACATATTTGTATTTCACTAAATTCATAATAAACTATAAGGGTGAGCACAGGTCTTTTATTAAGTTAAGTAAGTAAATGCAAAACATATAGAGAGTCGAACCTGTCCAAGTATCTTGACCCATTGTCAAAGAGAAAAGGACTCATCTTAGACAGTGTCATTAAAAACAGAAAAACCCTGGGGGGGGGGGGGAGGAGAAAGAAGCGGCATTTTGCATGCACTGCAGAAGATATTCGAAGACGTCTCCGGCGAGCATCCAGGAACTATTCGGAGACGTACTCTGGCACACAGATGCACTGCTTTGGGGGGGTCAAACTGCGTATTGTTTGCTGCAGATCACACATATAGCCATTAAAACTGGTAAATCAATTGTTTTCAGAAAATTTCAAACCTAACTGCAAAATATCAAATTATGGGTTAAAACAAGGCTGTTATGATTATCCCACAGATTTTTTTTTACTTGGTCCAGAGGCACAAAGCATTTTGACTGGTGCATCTCTGTCGGAGATGTCTCCGGATAGATACTGTGGGTTGGCAGAGGCGACTGAAACTGTCTTGAGCAGGTGGCCATTAGTTAAATTAGTACCGGTAGTCAATTAGTCAGAAGAGCATGTTTGACTGCATAAAGTTTCACTAAAATCGTGATTATCTTAAACTTAAAGTAAAGTAAGAGGGCATTAATTAGAGTTCGGCGACCACATAAAAAAAAGAAGACGAGAATATGTGTGTGTGCCTAAAGAAAGGTACCAAAAGTCGAATTTTGAGTCAAGAGTTGTACCCAAGGAGTTTACAGTTCTTAACTCCTTGGTTGTACCTTATACCAAATTCAATGCTGAACACAGGGGTCTTTGAGACTTTTAGATATAATTTATCTCATGTAGTTTTTGAGATACAGCACAATTTGCGAGGAAGGGTATAAAAATATAATTTTGAGAAAATGAGCTTTTAAGCTTAACAAACGTGAGAACACATAACATACAAACTTTAAAAAAATAATTTTTTAAAACCTATTTATTCTTGTAAAATTTCATTTCCAATTTGGCATTCAGTTGGTATCAATATCATGAATGGAATTTCATGGGTAAAACATAGCAGGGAAGAGAAAACGTGCTTCAAGAATAAATTTTAACACTTTTTTAAAAGCAGTTTTCATTACAGTTTTACAGTCCGTGCCGGCTTTAAGCACGCCGGCATAAAGCACGTTTCGGACTCAAGCACGCTAAACGGCTCTTACCGAATTTTTGCTATATAAATTACATGCCTTTAAGCACGGTAACTTCGGCTTCATGCACAATTCATTTACAAGACAGTCAATACTTTCATGATGACCCATCGATGTTCGAACAGTCTACACCGCAGCAGTGGAGTGTGTTTGTTAAGAGAAACACAATCACAAAGTGAAAGAACGCAAGTGATGGAGACACACACTCACACGGGCAGAGAGGAAGGCAGAGAGATGCACGCGTGGACATAAGATCTAGCCTTGGGCAAAGCTACACACAAACAAAAAAATACAAAGAGAGTCGGGGAGACGAGAAAGGGAGGCTGGCTGCGATTTCACTTTTGACCCTCGCTATCCATTAATCCTGACTGTGTATCATGCGCGAGGTGGGATGAAGGCGGTGGTATGAATGTGGCACAGCGGGCAGTGGTACGCACAGGCAGTGTGTAGGCCTTGTGTGCTGTATCGTCACTGGCCGTCTTAATTAAGTTTTCATTTCCCATTCGATCACAAAACAAAATCAAACAAGCAAACAAAAACTACCATTGCGGGTAAAAATAACAGTGCACACTTTTGCGGGACCGCTATAGGCCTACTTACAAACACAGGGAAATAAATAGCACGTGAAATTTTCAACATGAAAATCTCTGGATTATATCTACTTCGCACTCAAGCAAGCTTCGGCATTAAGCAAGCTTACGCTTTCTCCCGATGACCGTGCTTAAAGCCAGCATGGACTGTATTTGTTTTTATTATACCCTACCCTCAAAATAATTCAAAATAAAATATTTAGAAGTCAAATCAAAGAAAACTCTTTGAGCACATTGTAAAAAAATGGTGGATCTATCATTTTTTTATGGAAACATTTTGGTAAAAAAAAGAAGTGATTTTTGTCATTATCAGCCTGTAGCTCGAAGCGGTCTGGGGCGACTTTTGGTACCTTTCTCTAGGTGCACACACATATAGTCCAGTTACTTGATGCTGGAGGTAAATGACTTTGTCATAACAACAATGTCTGAAAAAAAGTCTGTGATTGTGAGCTTTCATAAGACTGAATGCAACTGCAATAAACTGTAGGGTAATGAAGACAGAAGGGTCCCGAGAAGAAAGGCGAGGAAAGATTTAATCAAATGTCTTTGTTAAAGTTTCTTGATCCGATCACCGAGATTTTTCTATGCCTATTTGGGCAAGATTTCATTATGTCTTTGTTCTTGATCAGATCACCCAGATTTTGTCAAGATCTATATGGATTATACCTGTATATCAATGTTTGTATAACCTTGTACTTGTGGCTTCAGTTGATGTCATGACACAAATGACATTTTGATTTGGACCAATTAAAGCTTTTGTGTCACTACAAAAAAGCCTCACTCACTTCATTAATCTTTACAGCTCCAGTTGCGTAAATACAATGTACACCTATTCTCTCTCCCCCAAGCCTAGTCATGTTTCCCTCAGTGAGCATAGGCCATCTCAAACCCAGCCATGTATTTTTATTGCAACCTATCCAATATGAATATATCTCTGAAAAAAATTCTTCATCCTTTAAAATTTTAAACAAAAGCAATATTAAAAAATATTTTGAACATCTCCACCCCCCCCCCCCCCCCCCCCTCACAACCAGTGTTGGCTACGCCTGAACAGTCAAAGACTCCTACATGAGCCGTGCCAGAGGGAAGTGAGGCTAAAAATAGCCTAGTGCTGAACTGTAAGGGTTAGGAGTACTAATGAAGAGCAGAGAGTCTGTCTTGTCGTATTTTGTTAAAATCAACAATTCTCCACACCAGAGGAGCCAAGAGGCAAAAAATCACAGCCTTTTTTTAAACGCACCAAATGACCACGTGCCAAAAAATTGTCACACAAAATGAGTTGAAAAGGGTACAAATAAAACTGGAATTCAAAATGGCAATCTCGAGGAATTTAAAAAAAAATGTATACTTATAAGTATAAGAAAAAGAACATGAACAAGTCAATAGTTGAGGACAGACAAATAAGAAATTTTGTTGACACAAAGTATAAAGAAAAAGAAATGAACAATATATAAATAAACAAAATGCTTAAAAACATTTCAAGTGATCAAAACAGTAAGTATCACAGTATTCTGAGCATTCTACATTGCAGCTGTGGACAAACTGCCTGGTAAGATTAGTGTCAACACCGGGAGACAAAACAACTTACTCTGACGCAGAATCTGAGTTAAGAGAAAAAAACAACCCCCCCCAGAAATTTTTCTTTCACAGAGAAGCTCTCACTTTTAAAGAAAAGGTAAAGATGTGTCGATACATTTAACTTTAAAAAGTATACCTGAAAGAAAGGACCTCTGAAATACTGCTACATATTTGTGTAACTACACGGTGGAACCAGGCACGTGTCAAATTTTGGACATGTGGACTTATTGGTATCATTTTAAAGTTCGTTTATTTGTTTTACTTTCGGTGAAAAATATACTCATATTCATGAATAGAAGTCGAGATGTTTGCTTTTGAAGATGGCGGGGGTCGCTTGGTTTCAGAGGTAAAATTAGTGAGAAAACGGCTGCAAAAGTTCGGTGACTTCCAAAGCTTCAGAGTCCTTAGAAACCACAAATTTAGATTTTTGTGCATTAAATCAACATTTTTCAGTAAAATCCACATAGAAATGTGTTTTTAACTGGACCTTAACTCTTTAAACCCCAAGTTTTTTCCAGTTTCCCGTAGTTTTTTCTACAGTCACCAAAACCTGATGCATTAGGTCTCATTTTAACCCCAAAAGCCTGCCTCCAACTTCTAATAGTAAAAGCAGAATCAAAGGATTAGTCGTTACTAAAAAACTTGGATCAGGATTAGTTCCGCAAAACCAGAAAAAACTAGCACTAAACGAAACAAAACAGTTGTCACTAGTATCGGACGCTCCCAGCGTCTGTTAAGGAACAGGGTTATTACCGCTGGACCCTTAGGTGATGAGTCAAAAAAAACGAAAATTCAATAAAAATTGCTAAACGGACAGAAGAATGCCAGTTTTTTAAATTTTATTATTTTGACGACCCCCTGATTTCACTACAATGCCTCCCATTTTGAAGTTGAAGGAGTATTCTGCTGCTCCAAACCCTGACACACAATTCACCTTTTAATCATGAAACATTCACTAAATGTGTCTATAAAATGAAGTCTGCTGTCAATGTACTCAAACAAAATGTATTTTCATCTTAATTAAGTTAAATGAATTATTGATACAGTTAAGATTTTCTCCTTATTTTCGCTTAGTAAAAAAAAAAAAAAAAGAAGAAATAAAAAATAGTCAAACCAAGTGATGTAAAATGTAAAACAACTGATAAGCACAAGAACAATTCTTAATTTTCTACAGTCACTTACACTAAAGTATTATATCCACTAGACACCTATGAATGTGAATCATGGACACTTACAAAGACAGCAAAGAAAACAATAAAGTCATTTGAGTTTAGGGGCTTTACTTTAGATTACTAAAGATGCCATGAACTCTAAAGACATCACATGTTTCAACTCTGAAAGAATTAAAGCCAACAGATACCATTAGTACAAGGCAAATGAATATATGCTTTGGTCACATAAAGAGACAGTAGGCTTAACAGTTTGGAAGGGGACAATTCGACTGATCCATCCGTGAAGATCACAGCATCTCCATGTTCGCTATGCTCTTCTATCAGTGTTTCAATTTCAGCGTTTGTAGCTCCAAGTGGCCAGTTGCGACATTCTCTACCCAATGTTGCCTTCACTGTGGTGTACTCTCCGAGCGCATCTTCGACCACAACCCAATCCCTGCCTCTCCTGATGTCTTGTATCTGGCAGCACTCGTTGATGGTGTTCCTGGCTTGAGTCCTCTATTCTGTGCCCCTATTTAGCCTTGATGTCATCTGCCGTCCCACTTTCTTATGTAGAGGGTTCGTCTCGTCTGCGCTGACTCGCAGAAAGGCTTGGACTTGTGCCAGTTTGTACCTCTCGTCTGGAAATGGGAAGTCTAGGAAGTGTCTCATTGCTTCAGTTTAGGTATCTCGTGTGAACCCCAGGATTGCCCTCATTCCTTCATTTTGTAACACCTCGAGTCGTTGCAGTTGCGCCTTTGATAGGGTCAAGAGTCCGAGCCCGTACTCTACGACAGAGAATATCAGTGTCTGGTAGAGGATGACAAGGATTTTCTGGCTCATCTTAGCTCTGGCCATCATCTTAATTGTAACAACAGGCAGGTTTGATGGAAAGAGAGGTAGAGGCAGACAGAGGGAAAAGATACTGGACAAGATAACATGGCCAGGAGCAGCAAGAACAACAGACACCATTGCTGCAGCAACGCAAGACAGAGTGAAGTGGAGGACCATGATCGCCCACGCCAGTCGGCAAGGCACCGGATGATGATCATCATCTTAAGGGCTGTTAGGCCTTTTCTCGCCCTGGAGATTGTTCTTGTGATGTGATCTTTGCCAGAGAGGGTGCGATCAAACGTGATGCCCAAGTACTTCATTGTGGGTTCCCTCTTCAGCACTTTGCCTCCAATTCGAGATACTTGGCATGTCATCGTGCACTGCATGGTTATTCAGTGTACACCACAGTGCACAGGATTTGTCTGGGTGCAGTTTCCCCTTGTACGCCTTACACCACTGTTCAAGTTTGTCAAGTTCTTCCTGTACTCTCTCCACTGTGACCTGGCGGTTCTTGCCCTGCCTGTACACCAGCACATCATCAGCAAAACTGAGTACACGTCCGGGCCCCTCCAGCTGGTTGGAAGTAATCCCTATTGTATAAACGTTGAAAAGAACTGGCGAGAGTGCAGATCCCTGTGGTAAGCCTGGTGTGCAGATCCCTGTGGTAAGCCTGGTGTGCAGATCCCTGTGGTAAGCCTGGAGTGCAGATCCCTGTGGTAAGCCTGGTGTGATCTCGGTAGGTTGTGAAGCCCAGCAACCAACACGTAGGGCTACTTTTCGTTTGAGCTGCGCTGCCCCAATCCATTGTTCTAAATGTGGATCTACCTTCAGGTTGACAAGAGTCCTCATGAGGGTGTCGTACTGAACTCGGTTGTAGGCATCTTCCAGGTCAAGTGCTGCTACCAGTTTCCTCCCCCCGTTCGAAGCCATCATATACATCGGATGCAAGAGTGGCAGCATTCATCCATGTGATCTTTCCTCTTCTATAGCTGCCCAGTTCCGGTGGTAGGACGTTCTTTTTCTCCAGCTCTATTGCCAATCTGCGTGCCACGATTTTCTCCAGCAGCTTCCCGACGGTATTTTGTTTTTTGATTGGTCACTGGAAATGCATCTTTGAGAGGAGGTTTCTGACTGGTGTTTGGGTTACTGTGTATGTAATGTTTTGTATTGCTTAGGTAGACCTGGGCCTATGATGCGAAACACGCATGAACGCTGTAAAACACCGGAGGCTTATATAGGATTAAAGTCTAGTCAAGTAAACCATATCAGCTGCACTCAAAGAACTTATAACGTACTAGTTCTACGAATCACAAGAGAAAAGTTTCTCTGGATGTAGAGATCTATGATTCCTATGTCGTCCATGAATTTACGGTCGGGGGTGGTCGCTTGGAAAGCCAAGTGGTTGGTCCGTCTTCTCTAGATCTATGACTATCACCAACAGTTTCCTGTACTATCTGTTCCTGACAGTCTGTGGAGCATATCATTATATTGAGTCTGTCTTTCTTAACCCCCACCAATTCAACGCCTTTGTATTTTTAACTGCAGTCGCGGAATCCTTGACAAAACAGTCACGTGTCATCACATTATCGGCCAAAGTGACCCCCACCCCAAAGGGAGGTCACTAGAATATCAAGGCAATGAGAAGACTGTGTCCTTTCCTCTCTTTGCAAAGGTTAATATGAGCAGTATAGGAAAACAAAGAGAGTGATGCTTGATTTGTCTAAATCATGTGACCATTAGAAATGTAGGTATTGCTGATTTTGTCCTTTTCGGATTATACATGAAGAAGATTTTCTTTCTTCACCCTGTACTTATTGAAGCATATAAGTAAAAAAAAAAAAAAATGTTCAGTGACTTTGAAAAGAGGTGTTTTGTGGCTGTGTGCATTTTATATGTACAATTTCCAACAAATAAATGTAGAACACTTTTAAAAATATGTATCTATTGTAGAGTTGTACTGGTCATTTGTACGGTAAAGTTGCATTTTGATGGCACAAAAACTTCGTAAAAAATTACCTGAAATAAGTTGTAAGAAAAATTGTCACAACATTTTTAACAATAAACATATCAACCCAGTTTAAACTGTCTTATGATCGGGAAGGCAAGAGATTCCAAATGCAAGTATTTCAAAAACATATCAGAGAACTAGGAATCTTTCATTAAACTGCCTCGTTATAGTATACCTGTACTCAGAGAAATTCACTTTTGCCCTCAGCGCAACTTTTGACATTTTCGTGAATTAGCGAATTTGAAGCAATTTTCCTCAAAAGTTGGAAAAATAATAATATAATTTCGGTAAAAATAACCAAAATTTTCTTCCACAACTAAAAATAACGACTCGAAGGGGGACAATTCGTACCTGAAATAGATCTATCACTTCCTTTACACTACGGGGTGCCCAGTGCCAATGCCAGTGCCCGTTGCGGACAAGATCGGGTTGGGTCAGGTCAGGTCGGGATGATCGCCCGACTCGTCGCCTGAAAACGACGCGTTTGTTTTTTAGGCAACGAGTCGGGCGCGATCGATTTGTGCCACAATAGCCACTTTGTGCCATCAAACTGGCGAGTAAACCGACCCTCCCCCCCCCAATAGTCTTGTTTGGACTGAATCATCATCTACTTCTTCTAGCTAGATCTAGATCTAGAGTAAATCAATCCTAAACACGATCGTCTGATTACTTAGCGTGCTTGGTTCTATAGCATCAGTTAGATAGATCTAGTATAAAAATTTGTGAAAGACTTTAAATCTTAGGTTAGGAGGGTAGATCTAGACATGGATTGATTCATCCAGAAAACCCCCAAAGTGGACGTTCAAATATAACCTTACGCCTGGAAAGGGGGTTGACTCCTGAAAAAGAAAAGTGTAGGAAAGGGGAGGGTCTTAAGCCAATGTAATAATACACTTTTTAAGGTGAAAAGATCATAAGGAAAATAATTTATGACAACATAATTTTTTTTAAACATAACGTACGACAAAAAAAGGAGTTAACTCTACTACTATTCACTTAGAGCGGTAGGCACGGTATATTGTGACGAAACAGTAGGTCCTCGAGCAGTAAGCCCAAATATGCTATCTCACACTTGATTCACTGGTAGATATCTATGCTATATGACATGTAGATCTAGTCTAATTTTGATTACACCGGTGTGATTAAAGTGGTAAAATGACACCGTAAGTTTTTCCGGAAAAGTTCCGCTTGTACCGTATTTAATTATTATGTCACATGTGTGTATGCATGTTTTTCATGAATACTATTAAGTAAAAGTAAAGCACATAGAATTATGATTGTAAGACAGATTTGGGCAATATAAAAGCGAATAAAAATTAGTATTATGGGATTCGGGTGGGGGGGGGGGGGGGGGGAGGGGGAGATGGAAGAAAACAGTAGGGTGGGGGCAAAAGTCCCCCAAAAAGTGTAAGATTATATTTGAACAGCCCCAAACCACGCTGGTCACACCTGTCCAATGTCAGCGAGAGTTTAAGGATCTGACGTATGTGTCAGGGGACAAACTGCTTTTTACACCATGCAACCTCCATGCAGTTGGGTTTTTTGGGGGGTTTTTTGGTAGGCATTAACATTTAACATTTGATTTTGATCTAACAAAACTCACGTTGGTTACTTTGATTGCAATGAGCATACCAACAATGTATTCCAATAATTCCATGATATTTTCTAGCTATACACGTCTTGCAACTTTTCTTGCATCTTTTGTTGATTTTTCTTGCAACTTTTTGCAACTTTCGCTTCTTTTCAAATGCAACTTTCTCTGAGGACAGATATATTATCAGCGTTGAATAAACCTTTGAAACAGTTTAAGCTTGTGTGAAAAATATGCCTGCCTGTCTTAAATTTATCTGAAAAATTATACCCGAAGCAAGCAAAAAAATAAGAGAATTTCAACAGCCACAATCGGTGAAGTGCAATCAGTGAAGGGTGTCTGAAATCACAATATCAAGATGTTGTGCTATTGTTATGCAACCAGCTTCAGTTACTCTAAATCAGAAAAATATATGTCTTTCAGTGAGGACAAAGAAGGAGAAAATCCACCTATTACCGATTTATTAATCTCCCTTCAGTTAAAAAGTTCTATCCTTTCTACAACTCATGCATAGCCTTGCTGCTTCATTTAGAACTCTTTTATCCTTCAACTTTCATCATAAAAAGTAAAGAAAAATATTGAGGTATCTTTATATAATGGCACATAAAATGACTAAGCATACAAAAAGGTATTTGAATGTGACACACCATTCTTTTTCCACACTCAATATCAAAACCAGGACTGCAACACAATTTTTGGCTCAAGATCAAAAGTATTCTAATTAAGTAATTTTCATTACAGCACAACTAGTAATTAAGTATATCTCTGGAATCTGCATAGTCAGCGTCATTCCACAATCACATATAAGCTAATGTTGGTGGCTTTTTAAAAATAAAGCTATTAATCGAATAGAAGGACATCTAAAGACATCTCACTATGTAAAATAAAGTTTCTTTCTGTTTCATGATTTCCTTCCTAGTTTTTATTGAAAATAAAAAGTACCTTTGTCATGGTTCTTATTTGGGCGCTCTCTTTTGCTTTAATTTTCTCAAAACTTAAAAAAAAAATTACTTGGGCCCTCTCTTTTTCTTCAACTTTCTTTCAAAATGTAAAAAAAAAAAAATTTTATAAAATGACTTCAGTGCCATCTTTTTCTTTAATTTCTCTCAAAACTTTCTTTAAAAAAATGACTTGGGTGTTTGGGAAAGACACCGACGATATGGAAGAATCACCGCATGTATCGGTATATAAATATATATATATATATAATATATATATATATATATATCTATATATATATATATATATATATATATATATATATATAAAATATATATATATATATATAATATATTAGGTGCTTCTCTTCTACAACACCACCAGGGGAGTAAAAATATCATCACAGCCAGTGAACTACGGCCATCACAACAAGACCTTCCAGTTAAACTCGTGTAGCGGAGGTATAGGAGGCTGGCCAAGCGCCCACTTGCCCGTCTTGCTGTTTTCCACACAGCAACAGAAGCTGCAGTACGTGAAGCTGGACAAAATCTGGTGCATCTCTTGGGAATTTCTCGGAGATTTTCCAAGAAGACGGCGGGTGAACGTGTCAAGGCTCCCAGCATGGGCGACTATCAGAATGTCTCCACCTTGAAAAGAAAATAGCAACAACAATAATTGATTACACAGTGCTGCCTCTCTATAACGACATCGTCGGGACCATAAAAAAATGTCATTATAGAGAGTCAACCAAAAACGGGGGGAGGGGGATGGGTTAAGTACACAAAGAATGCAACAATACGACGTGTGGACCAGAGAATTTGATTAGTTCCCTTATTCACAAACATTTTTTCAAGCTACTCCGAGGTAGCCCATGCTTTCTCTCCTTTCTTTTTGAAGTTTGTTTATAAACAGAGACATCGTGATGATTTTTTAAAAATTAGCAATAAGAGATACTGATAGCGGGTCGATAGCGCTGTCTCTTAAACCCGACAATAGGCACTGAGGAGAGTGAATATCATGAATCATAGGTTGGCAAGTCAGGCCTTTTCAGTGGTAGGAAAGCAAGCGTTTTTAGTGGCTACGGGATTTCACTGGTCGGAAATCAAGCATTTTCATTGGACCAGAAATTTCGTCTTCACTGTCAATTTCAAGTTGCCGATTATCACTATATCCAAGTTGCTATACGGTTTTTATTAAAATTATGTCTTTAGAGTGAGTTTTTTATTACATAAAGGGCTTGAAATAGACCGCGGCAAATTGCCTTGGTGCCTTTGCAATTTGTTGTAATGGCCTTAAAATCAAAGGGTCGACCGCGGCAATTTTTACCGTGCCATTGTTTTTAGTTTTTTTAAAATGTGCCACCATGAAAAAAAATCAATATTTGTCCTGTGCTGTCACTTGTGGGAGAAAAAAGAAAAGCAAGTTATACAAGCGTCTTTTAGGGTTCGTCTGCATGATCGGTCAGTGAACCTGCACCTTTGCATCACAACTTAATCACAAGATACAGCATCGTGTGAGCACCGGTTGTTGGGGTCCCCAAAGTTCATTCGAAGTCTGAATGCTGCGAAGTATGGGATTCCGGAATGGGGGGAATTATTGATTTTAAACAAAATAATTTTAAGATACACTCGTAGGAGAAGAGAAGGGGGGGGGGGGTAAGAAGACATCCTGTCAGACTTTAGAAATCTCATCAAAGCTTCAGTCAGACACTGCTCAGCTTGACAATTGAGTCCATTTTGTCATGGCAAAGGCAAACACACTCACATCAATGATAACCAAACCTCAGCAGTCTGGCTGGCCCCGCGGAAAATTGCATTTTTGAAATAGAAAAATTGCAAAAAATTGCAAGGTAAAATGCCTAAAAATAGCAAAAAATTGCAACCTACCCATCCCAAGCGCATTAATACGGGCTAAACATTTTTAGTTTAAAAAACATGACAATTTGAGTACCGGTAGCATAAATGCAGAACAGCCTTTAAAAAAATCATGACCCACAATACAAATTTCATTAACAACATTTACTAATTACTAATAACAACACACGAGTACGTTAACAATAAAGTTATCGATCAAATATAATATAATACCGCGTGACCCAAAATAACGGAACCCTTGGTTTTCGTAATAACTTTTAAATGAAGGCATAAAATTTGACCAAATTCAGTACATACCGGGTACTTGGTTCATGCAAAGATCTACAACTAGAAGTGTAGTATGAGGTTTAGTATAAAAACCAAAAAAATTGATGGGAGATTCGAACAACCTCTAAATGCAAAATTAGCTTATGCCCCAATCAATTCAGATCCTCTTTTATTTTTCTCCTGAAACCTTCGATACACCGGTAATCTGTATTTAGATCTATTTCAGGTATTTTCTTTTTTAAAACCAGTATGGCATTGTTTTAACTCTAACTTAAAACCGGCCCGTGCATTTATTTGTCATCCGTACCGGCCCACTAAGGCCTAGTAAAACATGCAAAGCCAACATGTTTCTAAGCCTACATACTATTATTATGCTACTAGTTAGAGCACAGAAGCAGACGAAAACACACATGTTGTATTTGGGGGTGTTTGGCTGTGTGCATATGTGTGCGCGCGTATTTGTGTGTGTTTGGATGTGTGCATATGTGTGTGCGCGTATTTGTGTATGCATGCATGTATGTTATGTATGTATGTATGTTATGTATGTATGTATGTGTGTATGTATGCATATGTGTATGTGTGTATGTAGGTATGTAAGTATACAACATACATGTCGTACAAACAAATCAAAACAACATAATCACAAGAACTCAGCCCAGAGTATACCCAAGAGAGTAGATGCCTGCCAAGTTCTTTGCTTTTGGCGGCCACAGCATCAATGATGTCTTCATTGTCCTGTTTGGTCAAGATCTCCTTTTCCAATGACATCAGCATAAATGCCTCTAGATGTTCTGATGTCATTGTGCTTCGGAGACGGGTTTTGATTCTCTTCAGGGCAGTAGCTTCGTCTGTACAGAATTCATCATCCATTCGTCTGCATCGTCTTTGCTGTTTCAAGGGAAGCGACTCTTCCACGAACGAATCTGACCCACTCTCCTCCAGTGCATCATTTACCCACTGAACAAACTTTGCAGCTGCATTTTGAGAAGCTTCGGAGTCCGCCCTGAGGGCCTGCATGTTTGACAGCAACTCCGCCACCATCTTGTATACAGTCAAACGGTCCAATTGCACGGTTTGCACATACTTGGAAAGAGCTGTAGTGAGTGAAAATATTTGCAGATACACTTGCGCTGTGAGAACTGTTTCAAACTTAAGTAGAGCATCAATGTATCCTCTTACTTTAGCTTTAACGACTGCTTGGGTGTTGTCAGCAACAAGTATAGCGTTGAGGCTGGTGATCACTTCAACAAATAGAGCTTCGGGTGGATTGTTGAAAGAACCAAACACCTCCCTCAAGGCAGCATATTTTGACCACCATCTGGTCTCACCAATGGTTCCCAAACGCTTCATAGTTGAGTGCCTGCTCCAGATGTTCATCCATTGATAAGATTCCCGAAAGAACACTGCAATAGTGCAATGTCATTCATCAATGTAAATATATCGATGCAGTGTTCACTACAGCACTTGTGGCCTCCGAAACAACAAGGTTCAATACATGAGCGTGGCACCTAACATGGATCTGTATTGGAGCTTTGTTTGAAAGAAGAGTACTGAAACCTCTATAGTGTCACTGCATGTTTGCTGCACCGTCAGTTGCGTTCCCAATGCATTGTTCTGAGGTCAAGATTCAACCCTTGCATAACTTCTGAAACTATCTGCACAAAAGCTTCGCAGGTAGTATCTTCGCACTTCACTATGCTCACCAGTCTTTCTTGGATGTTGCCCAGTATTATCCACGTATCGAACGACAATGGAGCAGTGGTCCTGAGTTGCTATGCCCTGCGTTGTGTCAATTTCCACAGCAAACATGTCTGTTTTCTTCCGAAATGAAGCAACGGATCTTATCTCGAATAACCGTGATGGTAGAATTCACAGTAGTTTTGGACAAAAAAGTAACAAATGAGCCTCTGCCTTTTGAACTTCTCATTTTTTGTTTTGCTGTTATGGACTACGCGAGAGAGGTGATCAGCTGTGCATGAATCATATTTACGTAGCAACTTAACAATTTCCAGGAAAGTAACATGGTCAATTTCTGCATTGTCCAAAGTGTAGGCTGCCTCTTCCGTACTTCCTCTGTAGCTTAGTCCCTTCTTGCCTATGAGTTAAACTACATCCACAACTCGATTCATCACTTGCCATTTCTTTCTGACTTCATCACAGTAGTCCTTCGTCAACACGTAAGAAATGCTTGATTGTTTTTTTTTATCAACCAGGTATGCTGTTGAGCATTGCAGGTGCAAAGACGAACGTTCATGCTGTTCAATAGGAGAATGTACATGCCGCAAGTCTTTCATCCCCTCAAGAAATGTGGATGTGTCTGAAGTGGCAGAAAACACAAAGCAGACAGAACAGTGAAGTGCATGGGAGTCTTTGTTGTAAGACAGCCACCATTTGTCAGAACCGTCTTCACGAATGAAACATCTTTGCACCACTCGATTATCAGTCTTCTGACGTGGATGGTGATTCCAAAACAAGAACCTTTCTTTTTCTGTGCATGGTTTCTCATCTTCACTTCCTGCGGCTTCAAGTTCAGTATGTGCAGTCTGTTCTGTGCTAGCCAGGGCAAAGCTTCCCTTTCACTTGGTTTAATTTCTCTCATTTCACCCGATGAGGGTCCAGCAACTAATTCACCGCTTTTGTCCTCCTCGTCAAGTTCCGTTGCTTAGCCTGCTGATAGATCAGCAGCAGCTGCCAATCCACTACTTTCGTCCACTTGGTCAAAATCCGTTGTTTCAACTGCTGTAGGTCCGCTGCATGTGACACCTTACTCCAGCAGCCAAGTAGGCAATTAGAAAAAAATTGTACGTTTTAAAACATTATTTTTTTCGAGATTACAAGTAGATTAAACATTGCAGAAAAAAGGAGTACTGGTGTTATAAACACAGTAACCTGATGACAATTTTTTTTAACCAAGCGGCCCACTTTGTCCTTTAAGCACCGGCACACTTTGTCCCTTCGACACCGGCCCAGGGGGCATTGCCCAAATGCCCATAGGCCAGTCCGCCCCTGACTCTAAGTCAAATCGTAAAATACAGCAATTTTTTTCCCCATTTATTAGTAATAATAATGTAGATCATTTCTATACCGACCACTCCCGCGCGAACGCAGCTTAAGGCGTTTTACTACATCAATTTTAGTGAGGGAGTATCTACGTACACGGTAAAAGGGCACCTAGCCTCAGTATCTACATACACGGTAACCGGCAACCGGGCACGTAGTCTCAGTGTCACATACTCGGTAATCGGGCAGTTCAGAACTCCAAGTTCAGTTTTTGTCATCTGGTGTTGCCTTCAACCCCAGCCATCTCCCGAACTGTACCTTTTAAAAAAATCAATAATCCCCCCGTTCCGGAGCCCTATACTTTGCAGCGCACAGACTTTGAATGAACTTTGGTGACCCCAACTGGTACTCACAATGTGATGCGAAAGCACAGGTTCACTGACCGGTCACGATGGTGAGCCCGACAAGACGCTTGTACAATGACTTTCTTTTTTTTTTTCAACAAATGACAGCACAGGACAAATATTGATTTAGTTTCATTGCGGTTACCGTGTACGTAGATACTGAGACTAGGTGCCCGGTTACCGTGCATGCAGACACATGCATCATGTACGAACAGTATTCACGCGCGCACATGCACACATACACACACACACGTACACCTTACACGCGCACACAAATGCACACCACACACACGCACACACCTACTTTCTTATCACACATGCACGCTTACACTTACACTCATTAGATCTCTATGTCTCTATGTCTCAGTTTGAGTTATACATTATGTATTCCAGCCTGAATTTCCGGTTATAATAGCTTTTAGAGTACGTCCAGTAGACTAGAGCTGGGCCAAAACCATGATTTATGTAGGCCTATCAGCTCTGTACTCGCACCATTTCGAATTAGAAATCTGTTAAAATTAAAGCGATGTTATTTTGCCTAAAATTGCAAGAAATTGCGAAAGTTGCAAAAAATTGCGGGTTTATTGCGGAACGCGACGAAAAACGCGGCCAAGACCGCGATTTCCTGGGGGACCAGAGCTGTGTCTGAAAAAAGCTCTGGATGAAAAAGAAGACTGCAGATGTGAGAGAATGCAAGTGTGATGATTACAAACAAACCATGAAAGATGTGTTGGATAGGCTGGTGCTGTGCTTGGAAGAAAGATTTTCTGGCACATCAGAAAAAAAAGTTTTGAAGAGCGCAAGGACATTCGACTGAACAAGTGTCCTGAAACTGACAAAATGGATGAGTTGAAAGAATATGGTGAGACAGATGGATGACTTGATAGCTCTTTATGAGACTGTGCTTCAACAACAAGGATGCTCAACACTGAAAATAAAGAAAGAGTGGCTCATGTTTCTCTCCGAAAGTCAGGGCTTAATACCTCTGAACAAGACAAGTTCAATCCCGAAAAAAGCAAGGACATTTCCCAATCTGTCTCATTTGGCTCATATAATCTCTGTTTGCCATCATCCACAGTCGAGGTAGAAAGGCAGTTTTCTATGGGAAGGCGCATCCTTGGTGACAGGAGGCATTCGCTTTCTAGAATGGTCCTGAGATCAAAGAATTCAATCCAGAACCCTGCATTGCCAATTGCAAGAGATGTGTCTCGCAAATAGACGTCCTGATAAAACAGAACTATTCTCTGAAATCATCTTCTCCGGTGACACTTTTTAAAATCACTTGTTTTTTCCCATAAGGGACAAACAGTAAGCCAGTCTTTTTCTATATATGTGAGCGCCAACATATTTTAAATATTCTGATCTAGTCATAAGCCATTATATGACATGCTGATTGTTTTAGTCTTTTTTATATACTTTAAAACATGTATTTTCAAAACTTGTTTTCACTTATCATAGTCATAACCTCATGCTGTTTTACTTCTTGACAGCCGTTTTTAGTTATTCATTCTTTTTTTTCCACAAAAGTTCCTAAGTTGTTTTTCTCCTTTTTTTTCTTTTTCATACAAGTTCAAAATTTGTTTTCATTTACCATCATTTGTTTTTATTTTATCACTACACTGCCTGTAAACCACTCTGTTTCAACCTCAAATGATTAATGGCTTACCTAATCGGTCATATTACTTACTGTTTTCTATCATGCCCTATTGTCAACAGTCAAGTTCATTCATTTTTATCCAATCAATAAGAGCTAGTCATAAAGGCATTAAAAATCAGATGTAATCGTGATCATTGTTTGATTCAAAACTGTGATTTTTAGTGCTTTTGTTTTGATGTGATTTTACCATTATTTACTTACTCATGATTTTACAAATTTTCCAATAACTCTATACTTTTGTTGAGAGCAAGAATAAATTAAATTGTTATTTATATATAAACGTTGTGATGCACGATCAAGTATTACCAACTTTAATCAACAAAATGATCATCTATGATTATTGCCTTGGTGCCCTCTGGGCAATTTTTGCCTGCCCTCCTGAACACCTAATTCAAGACCTGTACTTATGATATATAAGGAAAAAATCGGGACCTGGGCACCATGTCGCTAAACAGAGGATGTCGTTATATTAAAGGTCGTTATAGAGAGGCTGCACTGTAATAATAATAATTATAATAGATTGCATTTATATAGTGTATATCCTTAGACAAGATAAGACCATATGACTTGGCAATTATTTTGAAATGAAATAAAAGTAAAATATAGTCTAGCACACACATGGTGAACAGAAACACACACATTTCAAACAGATTTTCGGTTCCCCAATTATTTTCTTATACATGTATATTTTTTGCATTCAAAACAAGTACATAGTAAAAATTTGTACAAAATAGAAAGATTTCGGTGTCCTGTCAATTTGGTTATGCAGGTGCTAGACTGTACTAGGACATTACAGAAGATAACACAACACCACGAGGTTGTTTTTGTCTTTTTTTAGTAAGATTTTTATGGCACTTGCAACACAATAAGCCATAACTATAAGAGCTGAAGATTAGAGCTGTTAAAAAGAGGAGAGATCAGGACAATAGCTGTTTGATAGAAAAGAAGGAGCAAATTACACCAAAGCACCCGCCAACCACCCACATCACGAGGTTCCTGTTAAAATACAAAGTAAAAAACTACTACAAATCATACTAAATCGCCAACGCACCATTGTAGCTATAATCCTAACCCAGCCACGAAAGCTGCATTTCCTCCTACACATTAAAATTCTTTCATGCTTTTCTCCTAAAGTCATTCCACTAGCTCGATGATCCTCTTTTTTGCTCAGTCTGCGTACATGGCTGAACTCATCTTACATTAAATGCTGGCTCAAACAAATCCAACTCTGATGGAATATATTTGCATTAACTGGCCGTAGACTATATGACAAAGTGTAGGTTCTTAGTGAAAGTTTAGGCAAAGTATCAAACAAAAACTAGGGAAAGGTGGAAAGCGTTTGTTCGTGGCCTATATCTTGATCCAGCGTGAGAAAAGCAATGATAATGATCAAACAAAAACTCGAAAAAGAAAAGACATGATTCTGAATCTAAAATGCTGAAAAAAAACCCAATCCATGCGGAAGGTGGCTGAACTGGTGTGACTATACACTAGTCGCTCAGTGACAGTATTTACTGCAAGCAAAGTTTCTGCAGTTAAAAGAAACCTCCACAAAAAAACCTCAACCCAACTTGAGTAAAATTCATATGCTAATCAAAGTCTTGTTTTAGTCTCATAAAGAATTGGACATAAGAAATTCCAAATGCTGGGTCGCAAATCCTCACTTCTTGAAATTAAATGAATGCAACATGGAGAAAAAAGACTTACAAGCAAAGACACTACACCCTTCGGTAAGATGCTGCAGCTGCCTCTTTCCCTTTGTAAAAAAAACGTAGCATGCGTAAAATAGGCCACGCCCCCAGCGAGCGTGTGACTGAGCCCCGATGGCTTGGCCCTGGGCTTGTTGGATAGAGTAGAATATGAGAGCGTCCTTGTTGTTAATCCTACTCTAGGGCCCATTCTAATCTAGATCTAGATCTAAATAATTATATAGATCTATCTACCAAAATAAAGTATCGATCAACGTATTTCAATCATTTGTCTAGGTATAAATTATTTTAAAAGGGAAAACATTAGATTAAAAAATAGCCTCACTTTGGTAACGAGTGATAAGATCAGAGGATAAATCTAGTGTACCGGGTGCATAGTACATAGGCTCACGATCTACTAAATCTAGATCTAGATCTAGGCCTAGACATTGACAATCACGAAATCTAGGCCTAGAATATATCCAATGCAATATTATTGATCGTATTGATGACAGGATCTTTAGGAGTATGCATTATTAGAAATCAAAAGATAGTGTCAATTAGTATTTGATATACCAGGGAACGCTGCAATAGCAGAAT
>NW_004797523.1:385994-401192 GCF_000002075.1 Aplysia californica
TAAGAATACAACATAGAAGTATATGTCTTATTAACTTGCTCTCTCTTTTCTAAGGGCTCGCGCTCTGCTTGCCTTGACAACAGGGTGAAAGTTTACGACACACTTTCCCCAGTGACACAGTCACCTATGCACCCATTGGACCTTCGTTAGGTTCTTTCAATTTTCCTCCACTACACAGCTGATACCAGCTCATCATAGACGGGATAATAATATGCTTGAGGTGCTGTGGTAACGGTTTCGTCCCCGCCATCCAGGAGAATCTAGAGTTAACTTAGAATAAATAGATGGAAGACAAAGTTGATTCTCCTCGTTTCAATTGTTCCTAAAATATAGTAAAGAAGTGGAACCAACCTAAGCCCCACCCAAGTGTTGGTCCACCCACCGCCACTGGATGTTTGTGGGGGTGGTTTTTGTGATGTACATGAAGATGATTTAATGACGATGATGTGATGGTAACAAAGCTTACAGGCCGGACTCTGATCTCTCAAGTTTAGCTCTAATCTAGACTCTAGATTAAAAAATTAATTTCACACTGTCTTTCCATTTTTCGTCCTTTGGGAATCTGAAGAAAGACAATTATTTAGTTTTTCCTCTGGAATTAGAACGACCGATAGCTGAACAAAACTGGCCAGTAATGCCGACAGCATGAGCCATGCAAGTCTCTCGCCGTGTTTGTTTACATACTGTCGCACGCTCGCCGCTAGTGGCGCTAGGAGTCGACGTGCCTCACAAAATTGGGCCACTGCAGCATCTTACCGTAGGCTGAACTATCTTTGTTACAAGTGAGGGAAAAAGTATGGTATTCTTCCCATAAGCGAATTTAACTGTCAAAAACAAAACAAAATAATAAAGATAGACAGAAAAGAAAAGAAGAGACATTCCGTTCACAGTCACCAGAGTAAAAAAGGTTGGAACCATCAACAATGAGACCAGATATTTTAAAAGTTTGATTATTTGAGTAAAAGAAACACACCGAAACAATGTATGGTCATCTAGTGCAAGAAAAGAGTGAAAAAGATAGGTGGAAACAGCAAAGGGAAAGACTGGAAGTAGGACCTACTAGTGGCACCCTCCAACCACCTGCATATTATCAGGGAGATTCAAGCAACTCACTGTTAGAGTCAAAACGAAATTTTAAAAACCCCTACAGAGTCATTATCAATATCAAAGTGAGCAAAACCACAGCACTGTTAAATCTTTGTCTTCCTCAAGTGCCCAATCTGAAGCAGATGTCTGTGATCATGGTTCAATACTCATTTCTTTATTCGGCCGCTTTAAAAAACACAACCATACATTATTATGACCTTTTCCCATCATCAATCACTTCAAGTTCTCTAAGTAAGTTAATTTTTTAAAATCTACCTCTGTCTCTTTTGCCTTCCATTTTTTTCAATCAGATCAAGTAGTTCAAACCGGCATTGTGGTGTAGTGGTAGGTGCTTTGTTGTCACATGCAGACGATGTGAATTTGATTCGCGTGTGGGGAGAATTTTTATCCAGTATCTCCTTACTGCCGGCATCTCCTGTTGGCAGGGAAGCTGTACCCTACTGAATCCAAGTCGGCCCTGACAGAAAGGGGCTCAGCTGTCCACATTCTAAATTATCAAAATAGTGATGATGGGGGCGTAAAACTTCATGAATTTGTTTTTATAAGAGTTAAAAGAATATGAATTCCAATGTCCTTAGAACTGCATTTATCTCTTCAAAATTGACTTACTACTTGTTAATCTGTCCCCGCTTTAATTTGCAAATTGCAACTCCAAAATGCCAAAATTTGCCCCCAAAAAGGCCAAACTTGCCCAAATTTGCCTAGAAATTTGCATTCAGAATCCATACAGACAATTGCTGCTTACCCCATGAAACAGACATACTGAAAAAGACTGGTATTTTTCGTTGCTTTTTTGTTTGTTTTGAATTCATACATTCTTTTATAAAAAGAATATTAGAAAGCTATATATTATATATACATCATCTTTACACAAGTACAGTTTATCAAGAAACATCCCAATGGAACTGAAACTAAAGCTGGTAAACTGCTACATCAATCCAATCGTGTCCTATGCTGCGGAAACTTGGACAATGTACAAAAACTTAGTGAACAAGATTGAGGCTCTTGAAATGTGGATTTTTCGCACACTAGGCAGAATCAGCTGGAAAGACAAAATCATATAAAGCTGTGATGCAAAAACTTAAACTTTAAGTCAAAAGAGAAGTACTACGATACCGTATAAAGAAAATTACGAAAGACAAGGCGCTATGGTTAACGCTGCAACAGTGTACCAGTGTCAGCAGTAAAAAATAGTAGCATAAAAAGGATTAGAATAGAGATCTAGACTGCGAATGAAGTTCAGAACGAAGGAAAACAAATCTGGCAGACTTCCAAGGGCCTGATGTGAAATTTGAGTTTGAGAACGGCTCAAAAGAAGGAAAATATTTCTGAAAACTACGTTTTTTGTAAAATTTGTGGTAGTTTGCGGAGAGCTGCGAAAGTCGCGGCCGCAAATGATTTGTGGTTGCGAAAAACCGTGATGACAGGTTAATTCATCCACACATCAAAAGACACTCTAAATATACCACACAAGTGACCAACATTAACATAAACTAAAAAAAGATGTCCCACCTTCCGCTTCATGTTTTTTCAGAACCTTCTGGGCCAACTTGTGACATCTCTCATAGTAGTCAGTCACTGTTTCATCAAGGTGAAGATCATCGACTGAGACAAATGGTCTAGGAAAAAAAAGAGGAGAACAACATTTTTCACAGATAGCAAGCAAGGTTTTTAAACATCACTTTGAGTGACAAATAATTTTTCCTTTCTTAAAACAGTAAAAGAAATTAAATAAAACAGATAAACAACCTCATTTAACCAATGCACAGTTGTTTCCTACCCCAGCCAATCAGAATATGCATACACAAAATACAGTCAGACCTACTTAAATGGTCACCTGTCGAAGACAACCACCTACTTAAATGACCACTTATTACTTTCCCCCTTGCATTTTAAAACATATTACAGACCTGCTATTCTATGAAATCTAAAAATCAGGATCTCAAGGGGGAAAAAATTTGATCTGGGGAAAAAATCGGGACCAACGACAATTCACCAGGGTGAAGCCGACTTTAAAATTTACAATGGGTGTCCATAAATATATTTATGAAGGTAGAGTTAGTTTTTAGAAAAATCTGGCGCAACAGAAGGAACAAATAAATCAGGATACACACAATCAAAATCGGGACACCTGAGATTTGGGGCAAAAAAATCGGGATATCTCGATTAAATCAGGATGAGTGGCAGGTCTGCATATTATAATGACACTGTCCAAGAAGTTCACTTGTCTAAGACAACCAGTCTTCTTCTTGACAATGGATGGCCATCTTGAACAATTTCGAATGCAATCAAAGCAATGCCTATGGTCACTGGAAACAAAATAAACGACCAATTTGATGCTCTAATACTATCTAATAGTCTGCAGACAAAGTCATACCTTACTAACAAGGAGACCTTTTACACACTGCATGCCCTATTCAAATTTTGTTACCATACACAATCACCAATGTCCACTTAAACAAAATGTCCAAATGCATCATGTGTGTACCCATTTTGGGCACATTACACACATGCAATCACAATCACACAATCTCAAAACACAAACAGAACAAGACAAAATTTTATTTTGACAACATCAAGGAAAATAGTACACCGACGTCATGCCCACTGTCAGTGTAAAACTCCATCACATGCTACTTTTCAAAATGGCGTCAAGCAGAGCCTTACACTACACAGTGATTGTGGTTTATAATCTTCCTCCTGACACTGACCTCCCCTTAGCTTGATTCTCCCTTTCTTAACTAGAAAAAAATACTGTCCTTTCCAATAACAAAAAATAAGTCAAACTTGTGAGACCAGAGTACAAAACAATATTCTCTCACTGTGTATCCCTTCCAAACCATCTTAAAAATAAAATAAGTTCAGCACACTAAGAAAGAGAACAACTTATCAACTCCTCACTTGTGCTGTACATTGATGTTGAAGCCACAATCAGCCAGATGCTTTGGAGACAACCAGTTGGGCATTGCATTTTTGTACCATCCAAACCATTCAAATGCAGTTGGTTCAATGCACATCGTGGCATTATTTCCCATACCTGGTCAGCAGAGACAACAACAATATCAAGTATCAATACTGAAGGCTAAAGGGTCTTTTTTGTTCTTGTTAGAGTTTTAAAGCACTTGCAACACAATTAGGTCATATAAGTGCCGAAGATAAGAGTTGTTACAAGAGAGTAGCAAAGACAATAAATAAGGAGAAGAGATAAGGACAGTAGATAACTGATAGGAAAGAAAGAGCAAACCACACCACAGCACCGGCTAACCACCCGCTCACTCACTCTAGGAAACATTTTTGTAGTTTAAAGTAAAAAAAGAGAAGGCCGAAAAAGCAGGCCAAAAGAGCAAAGCTAAAAACTAGTCCCCATTCAAAATCTTAAAAACTGGAGTCTAGTAGCAGATTAAAAAATTATGAATGCTTTCACAAGAAGAATATCATCCCTGTTGAAAGAGTAACTCCCATATATACATAAGTAGATGTAATACTAGAAAAGAAAAATCCTGTTCCATTTCCAAAACAAAAAAAGTTCAAAACCTGAAAATCAGGGTCAAATGAAGATATACATTTTTTTGGTGACGAATCAATATAGTTGACCACCCTGAAAGATACCCTACATTCTGAGTGGAAATGGCCAAATTTGTAAACATAAATTGTTCTCTGGTAGCAAAAACCAAAGGACGAACTGTTGAGATTTTGTGTGGAAGAAGAGAACCCTGGGTGTCCAAATCATCATCATCCAGTGCCAGATCTGTGACAGACATCTGCGATCATGGTCCTCCATTTATTACTTTGCTCGGATGCTCTTAAAAAAGCTACATTTTCCTGATCTTTCTCCGTTACCCATTTGTTTAGGTTTCCAAAGTAGGTTGCTCAGGGCTTACCCCTGCCTCGTTTGCCTTCGATTTAGTCCAGATAGTAGCCTGATAACTCTATCAAGAGATTGGGAAATAATGCAAGACGCTCAACTTGAAGTCCTGAGCACAGCGGTAAGTAAAAACAACACACACGACATGTAATGAGTAAAAACAGAGACATGTACAGTTATGACAAAATGACTGAAAACTGAGAAATTTGCTATAATGTATAAAACGGATCTGCCCTTCGAAATTTCTTATTAAAAGAGACATCATGCTTTGATCTAAAACACCTGAGAGCAGTCAGGACGTTCTGCTCATCAACTTTCCTTGATAATAAAATCGGAGCCTATATTTTCTTATAAAAATGTCAGTGTCAAAATCCCATGTACACTGAAAGTTTAAAAAGTCCAATTTATATATAATGTTCGGACACTTTGACAATCATTCATATTGTTATGAAACCAGTTCAGACTTTCAGGTATTGGTCTCTACTTGCCTTCTATGACATGCTGTGCAGTTTGAACGCATCTTAAAGATGGCGATACGTATATGTGCTGAATGTCCACTCCGGCACGCTGAAGTGCATCCCCTGTGAAGAGATTTGTGTTTTTGATTTTAAAAAGCTCAAGAGCACAGAAATTAGAACTACCAGTATGTCAAACACTAAGTCAGTACTATTCTGGTACAGTAGACTATGGTGTCTGAGCTGTTTTGATCTACATTCTATATATTCAAAGATGATAAGGCTCGCTTGGAGATAAGAGATAAGTTAACAGAAGGTCAACATTTCGGTATTCTGTCTGAGCCATATCAATATCAGCCTTACCTCTGCCCTATCAAGAAACAATAGCAAGTTTTGCTGGCTGAGCGCTGAGTAGACCGATCATACTGATAAAAACAGCTCACTGTGTGTAAGAAGTATTACTGTACTCTTTCTCATTCAACTTATACTTATTATATGACTGACTGTGCTCTCCCTGGAGTAAAAGGAAAGCAAAACTTAGGCTGCTTGTATGCACAGAATCTGTTTGAAAATTGATTGAGAAGAAGCATGTTGGCAAGGACGTTGAACATAGAATTAAGGAGTCTCCTTCAGAGTGCAGTCAAACTTTCTCTGACAGCCATGTATAAGACAATAGCCTGTATAAACGGCGACTTCCAATTTCACCCGTCCTTGTGTGTTTTTTTAACAATAAAATGCCACTGTGTAAGATGTCTACATGTCTAAGACTTTTCTCCTCCACAATGGGCGGCTGGCCTCAAGACAAGTTCAACGGTATAGAATATATATATGCATAAAAAAACACCAAAAAAATCCCAAACCCTAACAATACAAACCGGTGGATCTAGCTTGAAATCTTCCTATTTCTGTCAAAGGGGAATCCTTCAGAAATTGTTTGTGAGAAGCTCGTGGCACCATTGCAGGGGGCAGGTTCAGATCACTTTGGGTGTAATTTCCTGAAAGTATGAACAATCTTAACAGTATAATCAACATACACACATATTATCTTTACAGAGGAACTCTACTAAGTTTTAAGCAACTGCTAACATTTTAAAAATTATTTCGTACCCTCCCCACCAGGTCAGTGTCCTGTTGTGATGTATGTCATTAAGTCAAGGGAAGAAAAAATGCTCAGTTCACACCACAGGGACAGAGCTCATGAGTCACTGTTTGACTTTCTCATTGTTTGAAATACTTCAACACTGAAAGCTGATGCCTGTTTCTCTAGCTCTTTCTTTTGCGATTATATTGTAAGTAAACACACACACACACAAAAAAGCCATTTCATCAGTCATAACACAATTTTTTGTTGTTTTGAGAAAACTTTAAAAAACAAAAACAACATTGCTAACAACTAAAAACTAGCATAGTTAAGTAAGTACAGTGGTAACCTGATATAACATTAACAGGTATGGTGGAACCGAGAAAAAGTTCTGTTATATCACAAAACAGATCCCTGTTAAATCAGAAATGCAAGGGAAGTAAGCATTTGTGGACTAATCCAGCTGTATTTATTCATGGGTCGTTTTCCTTATCACAAGTACCCGCGGACAGCACACCGCTTGTGGCCATGTGGCAGGCCTACGCATGACACATTACGCGTGCATGTAGCTAGGCTTTGGGCAAGATCGGAGTCTGCAGCACATCGCAGATTTCTCTCGCTTCATGTGCATGTGCTTGCAGTGGCGTGGCTTGCGTGGGCTTGCTCCATCACTGTGTTACTCTCTCTCTCTCTCTCTCTAACTTTTTACACATTGTAAACAAGCCTTTGTCCCTGCTATATATATAACTGATTTGGGCTCCGATGAAGCCCTGTTATTGCCGATAACTGTTAATAGAGACAAAGAGTAGGAAAAAAGGGGGATTTTAAAAATCCCTGTCATTACCGGATTCCTGTTATTACCAGGCCTGTTATATGGTTTCCACTGTAGCTAGAAAAATAGCATAGAGCAAAGTAAAAGTAGACACATGGACCATGAGGGAAGAAGCACACTTGAGTGTGAAAGCTACAGATGAGTTGCATGAATCTAAACAAAACTAATTATTCTTCAGTGCTGAACAAAGCAACATTCTGCTAGAGGAAACTCCCACGAAGACTGTTTGATAAAAACTAAAATCTGTCCAGGACAAAACTGACATGTCTTTCAGCATACCTTTGTCATCAAAACATCGATTCACCCATGATCTTCCAAAAGCAAAATCACAACGTTCTCCGTGTCGCATTACAAACAAACGTCTGCCTATATCACCATTCTCAGTCTTCGTCTCGCTTTCTTTCTGAGGAGAGCGATGCTTCTCAGCCATCTTCAAGTGTCTTATCTGTCAAGAGAAAAAGTACAACTTACAAACTGATTAAAACATCAAGAAAAAATCTCTGCGCATAAGGCCCTATTTTCTAAGAAAACATGGTAGGCCTACTTTGCTTTTTACTTTACTGCCTCCTCTTGTATCGTTAGATATCCAGGGAAGGACTTCCGTAACGAGCGATCACCCCAATAAAAGCAATAAAGAAGAGACCTAACCCTCACCCTGACCCAACCCTACCCCAAACCCTATACCTCTCTTCTACTCTCTTTCACAGTTAGTTGGGTAAATTTGAAGATTAGCAGACCACCTGCCGGAACTACTTTTTTGGGGACTAAAAACTGTCGCAAACTAGATTTAGAATCTAGATTTAGATATTTGTGACTTTAGCAGGGGGGCGAACCCCCCTTAATCTTCCCCTCCCCCCCCTTTTCTGAGTGTTCTAACACCCTATCCACACCCAGCGCGTCCTAGGACTTGGCTAGCGGAGTAGTGGTGGTCTGCTAATGTTCAAAGAGGCCCATAGTTGTCGCTCCACTCCAGTCGCTACGGAATTCCTCCCATGTCCAGGGTGTGAGTAATTTTAGGTCAAGGAAAAGAGGCAATTCTCACCCCAGGTGAGAGGCCAACAACTGCGCTGGGTGAGAACAGAAGTGGTCTTTGGCAAAGTCAAGGGCAAGGTGGGGAGGACTTCCGTAACACGCTACCACTATGACACAGAGGAGAAAGAGGGGTAGGGGTAGAGTTTAGGTAGATCTAGATCTAGGTTTGAGGTAGGATTAGGGTGGGTTAGGTCTCTTTTTTAAAACATATTGTGTTTTTTTAGGTGGTCACTCGTTACGAATGTCCTTCCGCAAGGTGGGTAGCTTTATTACCTTGTAATGTAAACTGAAAGAAAATAAAAGGCAGGCGCTATTTGCAACGCCGCGTTCTGAATAGCTCCCGTGCTATTTGAAACGCCAGTACTAGAATCTAGATCTAGATTATCTAGATCTAGATCTAGTAGCCATCGTTTCTACATAATAATAATACTGTAGTTCTGCCTGAATTGTGGAAGCTTTCTCAGTTTCTTGATAAACCTCCTATATTATAGGATTTGACTCCTCTTTTTTTATGATGTTGTCTTATTCTGATCAATATTGGGTTGATCTTGATCTAGATTCTAGATCTAGAACAATTGTTTCTGACATTTTGAAAGCTTTCTCAGTTTCTTGATAAACCTCCTATATTATAGGATTTGACTCCTTTTTTATGACGTTGTCTTATTTCGATCAATATTGGGTAGTTCTAGAGATCTAGATCAGATCTACAACAATTGTTTCTGACATTGCTTGCACAAAAGTAGACTAGATCTAGACGTAGTCTTGTTCATCTCTCATATCATTTGAGTTTGAGTTTGAGCAAGTTTAAGTCGAAAGACGCTTGGATAACAATAACAAGACGGTGCAACTCGAAGCAGTATTTCCTGTCCGCAGTGTCGTCATACAATAGATATAGAACCTACCTTAAAATATTATCTTTAACTTTAAGTTAGGCCTAGAGAACGTATAGAATCTACAAAAGTTGTCTACGTTCTCTAAGTCTAATGTTCAGTGCTCCCAAGCGTGGCATCCCGGAAGGGTTTTTTTCCCTTCTCCTGAGCCTAAAATAAAAAAATAATAATAATGAGGCTCACAGACCAAGGAAAGCCACTATACTATTGAACTTTAACCAGGCCGAAATTGGTAAAAGGAAAAGTATAGGCTATACTAAGGCCTACTTTGTACAGAGCTCCTCTTGGGGACAAAACTAGAATGTGCACGCTTCACCACTACAAAAAAATAACTACAAAACAACAAGTTCTAATTATGGGAACAAATTGTTGATCAGTCGAGAAGAGGACAACAACAAACAAAACAAAAACAAAAAAAACCCCAAAAAAACAAAAAACGTCCAGGACCGGAATCGAACCCACGCTAAAAAAATACGAAGAAGTGATTATTCGGACTCGAGTCCGAATATGAAAAAATGTTATTCGGACTCTGATTCTTGTCCAGCATGACATCACTTCCAACTTCCTGTGACTCCGGCTTCCTGTCCTGCCTCACTCGTGACTCGCCTCAGGCTGGGTAGAGACCGGGATCACTTCGGGCAAAAAGGCGTTTTGTGCAGGAACCGAGTTTTAATCTTATGATGAATTTGAGGCCGGCCTGAAAAGTTATCGCTTCTAATAAATGTTTATTTGTCAAGAGGTCATCAGAAGCAATTAAAGATGGCTCGTTAGCGTGTGTCGGGGTCGGATGGGCGGCCTACACACGTGTGGCTGTGTGCGTGTCGGGGAGGGGGGTGGCACTATCGTTCCGGGCGTTGAACGTCGCATACGCGTCAGTCTTTTTCCCCCCGGCAACTGATCATTATTACAATAATAAGCTAGTCTTGACGTAGATCTACGTAATGAATTGTGCGCTGGTCTATGGAATCAAAAGTTGCTGTATGCTCAGCTCTACACAGCAACACAACTTTTTCTGGATAAACAGCTCATAATATGCAGGTGCCAGGTGGTCTGCTAATCTTCAATTTCACCTTTTTCTACAACAAAGAAAGTGGGAAACATGGGGGGTGGGGGAGGCGTATCAATGAGGCGGCGGGCATCGGATCGGCAGAAAAGTAAAGGTGTGGGGGGGGCTAAAAAATGGCGGAAAATTGGAAGCACTGAACGTTAGAACTATAGAACGAAGACACTTCCTTTTTTCTGGACCCGAGTCTGAATAACATTTTTTCATATTCGGACTCGAGTCTGAATAATAATTTTTTTTATTCGGACTCGAGTCCGAATATGAAAAAATGTTATTCGGACTCGAGTCCGAATAACGACGGCCAAAAAAATAATGGTTTGACTTCAACTTCTAGCGCAGACGCGTTGTCAATTCGACCACCAGAACTTACGATAACGAAGTGCAGATTAAGCTTGATATTTTACACACAGCGACACAGCGTTTTATTTAGCACCGCCGCTAATCGCAACACGTCGTTTTAATTAGCACTGGCATTAATCGCAACGCAGCGTTGCAATAGGCACTTCCAAAATAAAATTCCCAGGCCCCAACTTACTTACTCCTCTACTTTATTTTAGATATCTAGATTCTAGAGACTAATCTAAGTACTCTGACTTTGGGCTCCTAATTTAACCCAAATCTCAAGTTACTTTGTCATTTAGGACCTGGTCTTTCCCAACCCAAAAGTCCCCTGTCTTTGAATATTATTAATTTTAATTCTAATCTAGATCTAGAATTTAGATTTCAGTACACAAAGTCATCTTCCATTAAGTTGTATAACTCACCGGTTAAAATTCAGTCACTTGACTTGTCACAATAAGTCCTATTCCTGCGCTGCCTGTCTCTGCTAGTGCTAACCCTGCTTCGAAACAGGCCTGTTCTATTTTCGTGGTACTTTTTAATCTAGTCTTGGGGTCTTGGGTACTTTTTCTGCTTGCAGCTGGGAGATAATAAAAAAGGGCGAATCTACTGAACCGTATATACTTTTCCAAGCGCTACAGACAGGAACGCGACTGTTTTATCATAAGATCATACTTAAAGAATAAATATTTTAAGCTGCAAGCGATCAAATAAATTGTGAAAATAAAAAAGAACGAAAAAAACCTTTCACTCAAAAAACTTACATAACAATGTAGAATCTGATCTAGATCTAGATCTAGAATCTAGATATCTAGATTATGATAAATTACTAGGCTGAGTAAATTTATAAATTCAAGAAAGTTAGTGGTTTACATCCATTCAAGTTGACCTCTTCAATGATTTTAGTACATGGAGACATGGTAAAAGAAACAAGAGTTATAAGTTATGGCTTTCTTCGGTAGTTCCCACCCCGCAATTGTTATTCACGGGTTTTGACCCCAAGAGTAGGGGGGTTTCAGGGGGGCTTGCCCCCCTGACCTAACAATAATAGGAAGGGGGGTTTCAGGGGGGCATGCCCCCCTGAATTTTACCACAATTTAATGTTTTGCTGTTGCTAGGTTTGATATCTTAGCTCACCGCGAATCAAACGTATAGATCTAGAATCTAGATGTAGGTCAGGCTCAAATAAGGGGGGTGGGAACTACCTAAAAAGCGCCAATGTCTTTTCTTTGCATCTAATACTTTTCCCTCAACACGGTCAAATACCATGATGACATCGCTAAACTTCGTTTCACTTACTTGCTTCCACTTCCACGTTTTAGGCCTACGTTTATCTTATCAACAACAATGGCGGCGCCCAGGGGGACGAATCGTCAGCTATCGCCGGCTTTACTCAGAAATTGCATATTAGTACTTTGTTTTATTGGGTTATGCATATCATTGTTTGCTCTTTATGTGGAGGTCATCAAAGAAAAAAACCCAGACTATGTTGCTCTTTGTGATGTAAACAGCTATATGACATGTTCCAGAGTTTTGACTTCCAGGTAGGTTTTCTAGACTAGACTCTCTAGATCTTGAATGTCTTGATCTAGATATAGATCTAGATTTAGTAGAGACTAGACTAGACTACTACTAAGGCTAGGCTCTAGACTCTAGATGTAGATCTAGATCTAGTAATCTAGATCTAGTCACTTAAGTACGGCTAGACTCGCAGTCTAGCCGTACTTATTCTAAATATGATGGCTAGACTGACCATTTACAAAAAATAGAAATAACATTTTTTCATATTTGGACTCGAGTCCGAATAAAAAAAATTCTTATTCGGACTCGAGTCAGAATATGAAAAAATGTTATTCGGACTCGGGTCCGGAAAAAAGGAAGTGTCTTCGTTCTATAGATCTAACGTTCAGTGCTTCCAATTTTCCGCCATTTTTTAGTTTCCCCCACACCTTATCTGCCGATCCAATGCCCGCCGCCTCATTGATACGCTCTCCCCCCCCCCCCCACGTTTCCCAGTTTCTTTGTTGTAGAAAAAGGTGAAATTGAAGATTAGAAGACCACCTGGCACCTGCATGTTATGAGCTGTGTAAAAAAAAAAAGACCGATTCGTTCAAATACACAAGCCTGTGTCATATCGATTGTTTACCAGGAAAAAGTTGTGTTGCTGTGTAGAGCTGAGCATACGGCAACTTTTGATTCCATAGACCAGCGCACAATTCATTACGTAGATCTACGTCAAGACTAGCTTATTATTGTAATAATGATAAGTTGCCGGGGGAAAAAAGACTGACGCGTATGCGACGTTCAAAGCCTGGACCGATAGTGCCCCCACCACCCTCCCCGACACGCACACAGCCACACGTATGGAGGCCGCCCATCCGACCCCGACACACGCTAACGAGCCATCTTTAATTGCTTCTGATGACCTCTTGACAAATAAACATTTATTAGAAGCTCTATAACTTTTCAGGCCGGCCTCAAATACATAAGATTAAAACTCGGCTCCTGCACAAAACGCCTTTTTGCCCTAAGTGGTCACGGTCTCTACCCAGCCTGAGGCGAGTCACGAGTGAGGCAGGACAGGAAGCCGGATTCACGAGTCACAGGAAGTCGGAAGTTATGTCATGCTGGACAAGAATCAGAGTCCGAATAACATTTTTTCATATTCGGACTCGAGTCCGAATAATCACTTCGAAGCCGGAAATAACACAGAAAGGTCAAAGTTGGCCTAAAACATCACCCGATATGCCAGAATGGAAAATGGTATCATACTGGAGTCAAAGAAAAACGACAAAAATAAAGGAATTATATAACACACGTACCTTGCCTTAGGGGATGGGGTACCATTGGGACAGATGGAGGAGAAGGTTGTATTGAGGGCTTGCTCGTTGTCCCCATGGATCTCCCTCCACAAAAACTCGTCCTGGTGGGAATCTTAAGTTGTGCGGTGTACTCCTGCCTTCAGCTTAAATAGTCTTTTACAATTTTTCCAAAGGCATTCGACCCTGTTGGTGCAAACACCAGTGACAGGGTCAATGAAATTCCTGCTGTGTATGACAGTCAGGTGTTAGTATGGTGGAGGTATGGTGGATTTACAGGCATGTTTCCTATTCCAACATATGCCTGCCACCCGTCGGAGTGAATGACTGTCCCAGGTGCTATACAGCGAAGGATGATGGGCAGCAGGGTTGCTGCTGTGCAGTCTGGAACTAGTTCCAAAAACCTGCGTCTTGTGTTTCTATCAACTCCCTCAAAAACCCACTGCTCCTGCACAGCGTGTCAAACGTTGTATTTACGCTTGGCCACAAGGCTTTCATCTATTTCGACGATGTGTCCGGGGCCCCCTATCAGGTATGGGTTGTTAACTAGCCAGTTGGCGCAAATATCTCTACAGTATTGGAAGGTTGCACCACGGTTTTTTCATTCACACCAACTAACAGTTGTGCAGAGTTTGCTTGAGCCCCCCAAAAAATAAGTTGCAAAATTTTATGTAATTTTAAGTTGGAGTTTAAAAAATATGAGTCTTTTCTTAAAGAAATTTTAACACTCGTATGCGCTGGACAGCGAAAAACTTTCTCCTCCCCCTGCCGGATTTCACTAAGCTCAAAATGCGCCCACATTGGGCCACATGTTGTACAGTTCGGTGGGTTTACCCGCAAAACATTGTGCTGTTGAAAAAAGTTTATGGCACCAGCTTCATCTCGTCCATGTTCGAACAATAAGTTCAAAGCCATCGAAAAATTAGTAAAAACATAGCGAGTCACTTACCATACAATCAATTACTTTTTAAAATCACAACAGATCAACAGTTTGTATTGTATGATTCTTGTTGAAAAAGGGCAAAACATGTCGTGAATGGAGTTACGGTAACTTTCATAATTTTTGCATAATTTTGCATTTGTCTTGTATAATTTGGCTATCTAAATTTGCATAATTCTGCCGGGACAGAGTGGTGGTGGAAAGACCCTGAGTTGTCGGTTACCGTGTACTTAGACAATGTAGCAATGCCCACCGAGCGCGTTTTGTTCTGCCGATTTTTGGCCCCCACAGCGGGAGTGTTTCGTGGGACGCACTAACGCAAAGGTTGTTGTCTTCAACTCGTTCTCACGCCGCTTCTCGTGAATGGATATGAATGAAACTTGGCAGCCAATCAGAAAAGAGGTCAATCTCGTAGTATGCAGTTTGACACATTGTACCCATCCTAGAAGCAGTCGAAAACATTTGCGAAAAAGGTTGATGTGGTGCGCTTTGAAGATTTTTCTGAGCTGGGATTTGTCAAACTGACTGATACGTTGTACACCATTTTTCTTTATTCCCTTAAAATTTCAGTCTTCTGTGTTTAGCGGTTTTGGCGTAATCTTTAAAAATGTGGGAGTAACTAAGGGAAAAAGCGGCATTGCCATTTGCGTGTGCTGGGTGAACGCCCGGCGGCTAGGATATTTCCACTGAGTGACGTCATCAGCCATCGGTCGCCTCGGGCGCTACAAACGAGGCCCCGCTTTTGTGAACCGGAAAAGGGGGGGGGGGGGGGGGA